>NW_028324304.1:9111240-9128740 GCF_058129835.1 Hydra viridissima | reverse complement strand
GTAAAGCTTTACATCCAAGCAACTTTTTTTTGGTGAATAATTGAAGATTATCTGAGTAAAAAGGTCTTCCAAATGCTTTTACAAACGTTTGTCATAAGCAAAGTATTTCAAGAATTTGAAAATAAAATCATAAAATCTCTTGATGATATAACCAACTCAAAAATATTTGCTTTTTAGAAATCAATAAATAAAAAAATAGTTTCTGTCACACTTTTCTTTTCTTTTTTTTGTTTTTGTAAAATATATTATCTTAAAAATATTCGACTTTAAAAATTTTTTAACCTGGTGAAGTATTTTAAAAAAGGGATTTTCTGGATATACAAACTTTAGCTTAGGGCTTCAACATACCTGAAACAGTCTGAAAGAACGGGCTGGCTCGGCAAACGAGCCAGCCCGTTGGCCGAGATCTTGACGTCGTCCTTATTTCAACATAATTTTATTTTACGTTTATATGAATAAATGAACTAGCCCGGATCGCTATCCGGGCCAGCTCGTTTATTCATATAAACGCAAAATAAAATTAAGTTAAAATATTGATGACGTCGATATCTCGGCAAACGGGCTTGCTCGTTTGCCGAGCCAGCCCGCTTTCCATATAAACAGGCCCTCAAACGATATACAAGTGCTTTGTCCACATTCCACTAAGCTACGCTAACTTATTTTCTTATGAGATTTTAGTAATAATAAACATGCTTATTTAATTTGGGCAAGTACACTATTTATAAATTCTAAATTACTAAGTTCTTTCGGTGAAATCAACTGTATTTGAGTTTCTATACTTGCCACTTAAACGTTGAAAACCTATATATGTTAATATACAGGTTTTCAACGTTTATACGAAATATACGGGGCGATCAGTTAGAGAGAAATAGAACAAGAAAAAACATTTGTGCTTTGTTCCAATTATTAGTGTAGTGGTTAAGGTGACCTTCTCGTCAGGGTCATGATTTTGTCAGCATGGTGTTTTGAAGAGACTATAGCGCCAAGTCCCATGACCTACACCACCATTTAGGTCCACTACTATTTTAAAACGAGCACGTGCTCAAATTTGTAAAGCACTAATATTTTTGAAATAAGTCGTGTTCAGGCTATTTAAGAGGGGAGACTAGCTGACTCATTGGTAGTATTACCAAATAAATGAAAGTAAAAAAAGAAGTCTTACCATTTTAAGTTTACTTGAGACTCGAAATGGAGATATTAAAAGGAACGCGAGACTCGGATAATGACAAATAGAAATATTAAAAGGTACGCGGCGTCTAAGCAGTTGGGCACTTTGTAGAAGAGAAAGTTTAATAAGTCGCTTCAATTTTATATCTAGTGAGGTCCCTTGGGGCTGGACTGAACTATAATTTTTACTTTCAGAAAACTAATTTCCAATGAATAAACATTTTAAATCTATTAGCTATTTTGGAGTTAATTCAAAGAAATTTGAACCAGATTTTTGCATTTTTTAATATTCTTCAAAATTTCATATGCCTGCTATTTTAATCAATCCTAGTGCATGTCAACAGTGCGCATAAAAACCATCCCATCCTAGAGTTAAGTAAAGATTGACGAAAGAAAAGAAAAGTTATTGCTAGAAAAAAAAAGCATGCAAAAGAATGTTAAAGCTTATTTATGCATAAAATTTATGTGGTGTCTGCATATGTTTGCTCATACAAATTAAGGGTCTGAGTCTCGGAATCGTTTTCTCGAAATGAACCGGAACAAACATAAAGAGACGAGAAACGTCCCGGAAAAAAATGAAGAATAAACTGTCCCGGTATAAAGTTAAAAACCGGGACAATAAAATTTTCTTTCGAAATTAAAAAAATGTATCAAGCATAACATTATCTCGTCCCGTCTCGAATAAAAAAAACAACGAGAAAGAGATGCTTAGTATAAGTCGTCTAGTTTCGTTTTGTTAGGATCGCCGTCTAGTATCATTTTGTAAATAACCACAGAATTGACATTAAAAGCAAATTCTAAGCATTTCTGAGCACTTGTCGCCAATTTCGGTACATATCACTAAATTCTTTGACGCCCTTGGGCATTTTCTTGCTCAGTCTGACAGGATACAACAAAATATGGCCAAGGGATCCAAGAGGAGTCGGTGAAAGCCTCGAATTTGGCCACATTTGGCCCAAATTTCGACGTTTTGTATGGAAATTGAGCCAAAAACGGGGTTTTGTTGCCAAATCCGGTACTTGCCAGCCTCTCTGTTGGTTGTCTTTGTCATTTTCGTGCTCAGCCTGATAGGTTACAACAGAAAATGTCCAAAGGCTCCAAGAAATCTCGGTGAAAGGCTCCAATTTGACGAAATAATCACAGAATTGACATTACAAGCAAATTCTAAGCATTTCTGTGCATTTGTCGCAAAATTCGGTACTTACCACTGAATTGCTTGATGCCCTTGGGCATTTTTTTGCTCAGCCTGACAGGATACACCAAAATATGGCCAAGGGATCCAAGAGGAGTCGGTGAAAGCCTGGAATTTGGCCACATTTGGCCCAAATTTCGACGTTTTGTATGGTAGTCGACGAAATAACGGGTAGTTTTTCTTTATTTTTCTTTTGACATTAGTTTGTTGTCGGAAAACGCTGTTCATTATGTTTCTATTTTTTTTTTTAGATGGACGTTGTCGTTCGTTTGATGCTTTTCTATTTATGACTTGTTTTCTTTTGACTTTGAGAATTTGTTAATTTTATATTTTATTTCGTTTTATATCCTTGCATGCACTATTTCGTTTTGATGATTTCTATGATAGGTGGTTCTTAGGCTTGTAAAACGTCTATGTAGATGGGTAATGCGTCAGATGAAAAGACGCTTTTTTATAGAAATCTGGAAGAAGTCTTTTTATTGTGTCTTTTAGACTTCTTTTTCGACGCTTAACTTAAATAATTTTCTTTATTGATCTTCTTTTATCACTTTAAGCAGCGCAATATTATGGAAGTAATTTTATAAGAAAATTTTTCATTATTAACCGTCCTTTTATAATATCAAGATAATAATAGTTAATATATAGGATTACTTTATATGAACTGTTCATTATGAATTTTATAAGATCAAATTATGTAGCTACTCTCGTCTATTAGGATAATAATAGTAAAAGACATTTTTATTCGTGTCATATATTTGTAAAATACAAATAGTTTACACCCACGACACATACAAATGTTGAAAGAGAAATGCACTATTATAGCTATTCATTATTTGTAGATAAATAGGACTGACTCGGAACTATCTGTACACTTTTATCAGTTAGTTTATAGATTATAGAGTTTCATAAATAAAACTGTTAAATAGAAAAGCAAATGCACAAACATCAAATATACGTATTTAAAACATTAAAAAGAAATATTACTTCCATCCTGCAAATAGATTGGCTGAAAAATCTAAGTATAAATGGTTTATATGTTAGGAGTGTCTACTAATTCAAACCACATTTGTATTAAGATCCTCAACGTCATGGGTTCAAATACAGTTCATAACATTTTTTGGAAGTCATGAATTCTTTAGCTTAACTAATGCTCGAAATGCAACAACAACTCTTTTGATCACAGAGGTTTTTACAGCATCTGCAAATATACATGAGCACTTTTAATAAGTAAGAACAATTCAAACGTATAATAAAATAAAATAAAAAAAAGCAACAACAACTATGTTTTAAGATAATCAATAGTTACAACATTGAATAACAAAAAAGCATTCTAAAACACAGTAAAAACAACAAATAACAACAACACTAATACAAAGAAAAAAGTTCAACGAAAATAAGTTTAACGAAAAGCTTAAAAAGTTTAACGAAAGCAATATATATTAAAAGTAATAATCGATTACAAAAATGATAAGTGATCAAAGAATTTAATAATACAACCGCATTAACTTAAAAGTATAACAAATATAATAAACAACAACAATAATTAAAGTTATTGCAAAATATAATAGAAATCATAACTAACATTAACAACAACAACACCAAAAACCCTGCCTGAAAAACAGAATAGAAAAACAACATAGAAAGATAGGAAACATAACAGAAAAAAAAACAAAAAAAACAAAACTTAAAGCACAGCTATTATGTCTTGTTTCAAAAAATGAACTTGTTCTTGCATGCGTTGGCGTCCGCAAGGCATACCAAACTAACAAAAATCAACTAAAAGCCTGCTAACGTAAGTGTATTTCCCATAAGTCGCTCATTAGGGCAGACCATTTGTGGCAGAGGCGAACTTCTATGCTCATTGTTTGCCTTAACCAATAATACACCAGAAAACAGGCCCACGTGAATGTACGACTTTCATTCTATTGACGCTGGATCCGCACAAAACTTGGAATTTTCAACATTCACGTGACCAAAGGGGAGGGGGTTTACAGTTCCTCGCCTTTGGTCTCGTGAATCTTAAGGGTGGAATGCAAGAACCGAACTTGAGTCAAGTTCGACTTGAAATCTCAAGTTCGACTTTGTGAAGTCAGACTTGAAAAATTGACTTGAGCGAATGCGTAAACGAGACTTGAAAATTTCAAGTTCGTGCTTGAGAAAGTCGAACTTGAAAAATAGCCGAGGCGTTGAATTCTGGGCGCTTATCGGAATATGCACTTCGCAACCAATAGGGGCAATGGATTTTTTTTACGGGAAAAACCTTTTACTGAAACAAATTCGTTTAATTATATTTAATGAAACAAATTCGTTTAATGATATTTGTATAATATACGATCAATATATAAATTATATGACAATATAAATTACAATTTAACTACAGGTATTAGTTTAGTTAATCATGACACTTTTACAACTTTAAAGCAGTGAAAAGGAAAAGATAACAAATAAATGTGTTATTATAGTCTGTTTTTTTGTTTACTGCCTATTCTGTTTCCTTTTATCAAAATGAAAATTTTGTCGTAAATATTTATGATCGGAATTGCTCATCATATAAAAGAACAAAAATTTCAAAATGCATATCCACTATAGACTTTTTGCTTACTTTGTAAATATTTGTAAAATGAATTCTAAAAGACGAATTTTCAGTCAACAAGAAAAATCACTTTTGATCAATATAATCAAAGACTACAAAGACATCGAAGAAAAGAAAACGGATAATGTCTCCCTTAAAAAAATCTTTGTGGGAAGAAATAACGCAATTATTCAACAGCCAAGGCATCGGAGTTAAAAGAGATCAAAAAGAACTAAAGAAATGCTGGATGAACTCAAAGCAAAAAGCAAAACAATTTGTTGATTTGTAAGTACCAAATAAAGAAAAAAAAACAAAGATTATTTTTATAGGCAAGCACCCAATAAACATAAGACATGTTTTAGACATCTAAAAGAAGTCTTGTGTACATTTAGCAAACGTTATTTATATCGAAAAATGTTATTAAAATATGAATTGTGGGACAATGATTTTCTTGTCCAAACTGTATGGTTACCAGTAAAGTTTATACAGTGCTGGACTTCTCTCTGTCAGACTTTTACAACATGTTTTCTTGTCGATATTACTTTAAAGTTAATAATATGGGGTTTTTCTAACCAATTCTTTGGATTTTAGTGAAAGAAAAGAGCTAAACAAAACTGGCGGAGGTCCTAGTCAAACTCCTGTTCCGTCACAGGAAATTGAAAGCGTTCTGCAGATATTACCACCAAAATCATTGAATCCTATTTTGACACCATTTGGAGATGATGCTATACTGCAATGTAATTTTATTTTATTTTTTAATTTTATTTCTTTTTAATACTATATATTTATTTATTTTTTTAATTTCATATTTTATTTTTCAATTTTATCTTTTTTCTTAAACTTTAATGAAAATTAAGGTTTTTTACAAATACTGACAAAACTAATTATTTTAAACAAATTTGGTTTTCTCAATGCTAAAACTATATATATATATATATATATATATATATATATATATATATATATATATATATATATATATATATATATATATATATTATTTATATAGGTATATATATATATATATATTATTTATTTATATAGGTATTCCGAACGAGTCAATGGAGATCACATATGGAGACAGGACTTCTGATACTATTGGGCCAATCATAGAAACAGAAAAGAAAACTTTTACTGAGCCTTTGATTGCATCTGGTTCATTAACACATGAAAAAGAACAATGCTCAACATTAAAAAAGATATCTCTCTCTAAAAAAATCGAAAAAAAGCAATATAATGAAATTCATGAACTTGATAAAGAACTAATGCAAAAACAAATAGAAATAGCTAACATAAAAATAAACTTACTCCAGCAAAAGCAACAATACAAACTAAAAGAACATGAAATTAAAATGGAAAATTACCAAATAAAATTGTCACAGTTATAAGTATTAAAAAAAACACAACAGAATTATTCTAATTGAGGAAAATTATTTTCAAACGACATCAGATCTGGTGTTTTTTATTTTATGTTTTAAATTATTATTTTATTTCTTAGTGAAATTGTTTTTTGATATATAGTACTAATTTGAAATGTATTTTTTTTTTGGAAATAATATGCAAATATAACTTTTATCTATAATCAGACACACAAAAAAGATTTTTTAAAAAAATTGGTCCACAATTTGATTTCTTTTTGCTTCTCCATAAATATCTCTTGTAAATGCTTCAGCGCCATCTTCTTGATTGCTATTTTGTATTTCATTGTCTTCCCAATGATCATTTTCTAGAAGGGCAATGTTGTGAAGCACAAAACAGGATACAATTATGGCTATGGAATTTTGTAATTTAGTTCGTAAGGGAATGCTAAGACAAGGAAATCATTTTTTTAATATACCAAAACAATATTCAACTGCCATACGTGTACTTCTCAAACTGTAATTGTATTGGATTTCATTTTCATTTTTTGGGTGTCATTAAATATTGTTTACAAGGATAGCCAGAATCACCTATAACATGAACATGTTGGCGAGCTTCTAAAACTTCTTTAATAGCTGAGTTGGAAAAAACTCGTGAATCATGAACACTTCCAGGCCATTGAACACAAGCAGATAAAGTTTCATTTGAAGCACCTGCAATGACCTGGCAATTCAAAAAAAAATCCTTTTTTGTTTCGGTAAAAAAAGGGATTTTTTGAATTTGGTAAAATCTAAATAATGGTTGATAAATATAAATATTTTCTTTATCTAAGAAAAGTTTGAAGTTTGTATGAAATAGCAAAATCAGATATTCATGAAAACTTATAATCACTTTTGCTGAATTATCAAAGAATCAGCTTCTGTTGGAAACTTTATGTACTGATATCTTTTGTTAGCCATTTGAATTGAAATGTTCTAAACCACTGGACAAACAGTTGAGTTTCAGCTCTTCCAAATCTCCTGTTATTCTCTAAGAGAGTTTATTTATTGTTACTTAAGTATATTATCATTTGTTGGTATAAAATGTTGTTATTTAAAAACGTAATGTAAAATCTACAATAAGAAGGTGCCATTTTCTGATACCATTTCTTGAATATCTACTCACTTGGAATGAACCAGTAGCATAAAACCGAAATGCAATAGCCAGTTGTTGTACAGTTGAAAGAGGGCACCCTCCATTGTTAACATTGTTGTTAATAATGTCATTAGCTAATATTAAAAAGGTTTTTATTGGAAAATCTGTAGCACCTTTTAAATTCTATACCGTGGTAAACTTCTAAAGGTAATCCTTTGTCTATAATAAACTCTCTCTGTCAATAATAAACCTTGGTATGTGACTTGGCTTATTTTTTCTTCTTCTTCTTCTAAAATTCAGCTCATACCGATTCATTTTTGAACATTTAAAAAAGTTTTTTTAATACTTCATGTAATTGTAACTACTTCTCATGAACTCTCTTTTACTCCTTTTACACGTATCACCTCTTTGTATAACTGCAACTATTTATTACTAAATGGAATTTACTTTTATACTGTATCACAAAAACGTGCCTTAATCAACAGCTTTTATAATGCTAGGAAGTTCGACATTTCAAAAAGCTAATAAACATTTCTAATGGCATCAAAATATGACATGTTGAATCATTACATACGAGTTACAGGATGTTTTAAAAGACACACGTTTTCGCAATGTTAATATTCAGTTTTCTGTAATGAATTCATTTAAAAATATACTTTCACAATGTAACCTTCTAAATTAATTAGGTGAATATGCCCAAGTAACTACTTTTGCTTGTTAAAAACTCATTTTCATACTTGCAAAGGTTGTAATAACTTATATAGTAATAGTAAAGTTTTGTTACGCATCAGCAAAATGATAATGGCGGTCTGTTTTTTTTTTCAAGTTTGGTTTCAAGATTGGTCTGGAGCAGACTTGAAAAAATGACTTGAAAATTCAAAAATTCTCGTTTTTCAAGTCTGACTTCAGTTCAAGTTCGCTTCTTGCATTCCGTTCAAGTGAGACTTGAGATTTGAAGTCTGACTTGAAATTTCAAGTCGGGTTCTTGCATTCGGAAGGAATTTTTGCTCTCTCAAGTCTGGTTTGAAGTCAGACTTGAAAACGGTCTATTTTTAGCGGTTTTCAAGTCTGACTTGAGTTGAAGTTCGCTTTGTGCATTCGCTCAAGTCGCGCTTAAGGTTTGAAGTTCGACTTCAAATTTGAAGTTCGGTTCTTGCATTCCACCCTAAAAATTCCTAGTTTTCCCCCCTCACCTTTCTTACTACAGGCCTATTCGTCGTGCAACCGGTGTTTTTTGAGCAGGCCTATTTTTTTTACGGTTGGTGTAGTTGTACGGTTATTTGTTTTTAGGCTTGTTTTTAAGGAAGACTTGTTTTTAAAAGAGAAAATAAAACGCTGTTTATGATATATTGTGAGTTATTCTTACATGATGTAATGCAAACAAACTGTTATAGTTTAAACGTGGAGTTTTAGAACTCATTTAAAGCAAATAATATATATTTTTAAATTTCAGTTTAAGTTTTTATATCGTGCCAAAAAAATGTTGTGTGAATGCTTGTCACAATAGTTATCAAAATTTATATATATATATATATATATATATATATATATATATATATATATATATATATATATATATATATATATATATATATATATATAATGTATTGAGTGAAGCTAGTAAAGTATCAGTGCATCAATTTTCAAGTGATTATGTTCAGTGTGAAAGATGGATAAAAGTCATTCCATTCTCTAATTTAGTTGTTACCAATAGTACTGTTATCTGTGAGATACACTGGCCTCCAAGTTTTGAAACAGTTACAGTTCGTGGAGGAAAACGTCGATCAAAAAAATGCTCCATCTGTTTGGCTGGGAGTACACTTATCTGAAAGTCCAACTGCTAGTCCAACTCAAATAACTACCATAATATCTTTAAGTGGCATTAGAAATGAATGATGAGTTTATGAAAATCTAAGCTTTGAAACATTTCATAATGGAGTTAAGTGTAATGTTTCTATTTTAACAATCAATCTAATGATAACTGTTGACACCTGGTCTAAGTTTGATAAAATATTTGACTTTTAAGTTCCTTGAAAATGGACAATAAAAAAGAAATAATCATGCAACAAATTTCAGTTATGGGAAAAAAAAGTAATTGGAGATAAAGTTTATACATCAGACATAGTTGTATGCTCATTTTGCATATTTTTTATCATCAAGGGATATAAGGCCGGAAGGATGCATTTATATTCATTCTATAAACGTGAGATCCACAACATTCTGCTGTTGGTGTTAGTTAAGGTTTCTATTTTACTTTGTAATATTTTTAATTACTGTTGTTGTTTATTATCTTTGTTATACTTTTAAAATAATGCGGCTATGTTATGAAATTTCTCTTATCACTTATCATTTTTGAAACTGATTATTACTTTTATTGTTTAATGCTTTTGTTAAACTTTTTAAACTCTTTGAATTAGTGTTGCTGTTATTTATTGTTTTTATTGTGTTTTAGAATGCTTTTTTGTTATTCAATGTTGTAATTATTATTTATCATTAAATATAGTTGTTGTTGTTGTTGTTTTGCTGTTTGCTTTTTTTGTTTGGATTGTGGTGGATTAAAAATTCCAACAGATAATTCTTGCTAATGGACATTTTCAAGCTATTTTGTAAACATTTTTAAATTGAGCTTGTATTTTTTTTAAAATTTTTTTATTCAAGTTTGGTTATTTTTCATCATAATTATCATCATAATAAAATCTATGATATTATCATTGCTTAACATTCTTAGATAATAATATATTATTTTGGTAATAATATGCTATCATTTAATAGTTTAATTTTATAATTTAATTTATTGATAATTAAATATGAAATTTTTTTATAATTATTATGAGTGAATATCAGATAGTTTGTATTATAAGGTATCAGATGGTGTGTATTATGAGATGCATCATGTGGTAATTTTTTTTTAAAAAAAAAAAAAGAAAAAAAGGTTTAGCATGTAAATAATATTTATGGTATGACAAAATTGCTTATAACTATTATCAAATAATATTTATGTGCACTTTTTTCATCTTATCAAGCAATTCATGTGTCTTTGTTTGAAACTGAAACAATGAAGTGAATTATTTAAAAAAAAAAAAAAAAAAAAAGAAATTAAAGTAAACAACATTTTCTTACAAAATTTTTATTCATTTCAAAAATAGTTGCATTTAGAGTTTTAAGGTATCATGGGGCTTAAAAGATTATTTGTGTGTTTTGTGGTGCAGCGAAAAAATATCTAGCATCAAACTTTACATTGCCTTCACAAATAGACATAGACTGTAGAAATGGACATATTCTGTTTATATTCATTAACAATGATGAATCACAAAAAACAGCTATCAAACAACTCAATAAGCTTTATGGCTTCACAATTTATAGAAGTCATATTAAGTTTATAGAAGTCATATTAACTTCTTGTTAGGGAATGAAAAAATGGGCTTGCAATTTTTTTAAGAGATTCTAAACATTTAATTGACTTTTACAATGAGATTTTCTTGTGTCAAATATCAGTATTGCCAGCAACACATTCATTTCAGTCAAGCCCAAATTCAAGTAACACTCTTTTATCTTTGTCAGTTAACTCATCTCCTAAACATATAAGTGTTTTAACTTTATCTGATTCAAGACCATTATTCAGATTAAGAGCTGACCAGTTGTCTTCTAGAACAAAAGTCCTAAAATGATGGTTTAGTATTTTGGCAAATGATATTACTACCAAAATGTGAAAGCATAGAGAGGATGTGAAGGTGTTAAGGGAAAATATTAAACTAAGGGCAAAATTTAAACATCTCAATAAGGCTATTGCTCACAATGACAAGGTAACTAAAAGTTTGAGGCATAAATAAAAATTCGAATGTTTAAAGTTAGTTGTTAAAACACAGTGTGCTTACTACTATTTTTCTTATTCTTGTTGCTGTTAATGTTTTTGTGTTTCCTTGTTATCAGGGTTGCAAAAAAAACTGTTTTTTTTTTAAAAAAACCAAAAACCATTGGTTTTTTTTAAAAAAACCAAAAACCATTGGTTTTTTTTAAAAAAACCAAAAACCATTGGTTTTTTTTAAAAAAACCAAAAACCATTGGTTTTTTTTAAAAAAACCAAAAACCATTGGTTTTTTTTAAAAAAACCAAAAACCATTGGTTTTTTTTAAAAAAACCAAAAACCATTGGTTTTTTTTAAAAAAACCAAAAACCATTGGTTTTTTTTAAAAAAACCAAAAACCATTGGTTTTTTTTAAAAAAACCAAAAACCATTGGTTTTTTTTAAAAAAACCAAAAACCATTGGTTTTTTTTAAAAAAACCAAAAACCATTGGTTTTTTTTAAAAAAACCAAAAACCATTGGTTTTTTTTAAAAAAACCAAAAACCATTGGTTTTTTTTAAAAAAACCAAAAACCATTGGTTTTTTTTAAAAAAAACAAAAAAGCCATGGTTTTATTGGTTTAAATAAGGTTTTTATTTTAAAATGTCGTATTTAGTTATCCTTTTAAATTAAAAAAAAGCATAATGCATTTTATTTGAAAAAACTATATTCTTTATCAATATTACTGTTATATTTCATCAAAATTATTCAATACATCACTGTTTAATGTTCTATATATAAATACAAGCTTTGCTGCTTTTTCTACCCCCAATTGGTTTCTTAACTTAGAATGAACAAGGCCAAAAGTTGAAAAAATTCTTTCGACTCCTGCACTAGAAGCTGGTGCATTTAATAAACCTTCAATATCCATTATGTTACAATCCACAATTTTTAGAGATTTCCACCATTATATTGGTGATACATTCTTTAAAAGAGAGTCACTATACAAATAGCTTTTATCAAATGGAGCAGATTTTGCTTTTAATTTAAATATTATTGGTAACAAATTCTTGAATTCTTTATCTGCGAAATTCATAGCAGCTTCATTTTCATTTTCAGAAAGATTAGATCCAAAATATCTAGGATCTAGTGTGTGTTTGCTAGGAAATGAGTATTACTGACAGTCTGAAGATATCTAGATTCAATTTTTTTTTTTTTTTCGTTTGATAAAAATGACAAACTGTTCATCAAATCTTTAAAAATTTCAACAGTGTCACTTATTTTTGTTTGATCTCTTTGCAACTTATCTAGAGCTACTGCAATTGGTTTTAATATTTTTAATAAATCTTCTGTGTTTCGCTTTATCTTTATATCACTTACTTTTTTACCAATCATGGGATCCAAGTCTTTTTTTTTTTTCAAACTTTGTGAAAATGATGCTCCAGTTGTTTACATATTTTTCAAGTGAATCACATACAGAATTCCAGCAATTTTCAGTAGGAAGTGGCAATTTTGTTCCCCCGTTTAATTTTTAAATTGCTCCAGCATGATGATTATTTCTTATATATTTTATTATTTGTGTAACATGCTTGCTCACATTTTCAATGTTAAGATCATTTGCTAAAAGATTCAGCATGTAAGCAGCACACCCATAAGTTATGATAATATCTCTTTCAGATACTTGTCTCATTGATTTCATATTAGCTGTACTTGTCTCATTGATTTCATATTAGCTGCATTGTCAGTCACAAAGCTTTTTACTGTGCATCCAAATTTACGTCTTACAGAATCTATTGCTTCTCTTGCTAATTGTTTAAGATATTCACCAGTATGTGAATGACCAGAAGTGTTGATTGTTTCTACTAAAATGTTAATTTTATCTGTAATTACAGAAATACAAACTATAGGTTCATTATGTTCATTACTCCAGCCATCCAAAGACATGGCTACAATTTTCCCATTCAATACATTAAATTTTTCAATTTCTTTTGTGTAAACCCTATCTAATATTTCTCCTCCAATTTGATTTCTATTAGGTAGAGTGTATCCTGGATGAAGCATTTTAAATTCTTTGTGTTCAACTGTTCTGAAGCTAGAGTTTGTACTGTATAGAAATCTACCAAGTTGCAGATCAAATAAATCTTTGAGGCTTGTTTTTGTGAAAAACTTATCAATTTTCAAATATTTATCAGCTGATGTTGAATTGGGCTGAGACCTTTTCATTTGTGGTTGTGATGTTGATGGTGAGTTACCTTTGAAATGAAATTGCAGTCTATTGAATTATTCTAAGTTAATATGTCTATACGTGATAGTAATTTAAATATATATGTTTATGATTTAGGGAAAGTATAAAATTTTAAATGATAATGCAGTAGCTTAATTACCTTGAAGAAGTTGTTGATCTTTAACAGACTCCATAATTTCATGGGGTTGTGATTGCTTGCACTTTTTTATATGTTCATGCATCCTTTGAATTTGACCTTTCATTTCTTTTCTACATGCATTACAAACTGCTCTACACCCCTTTCTTTCTGGAACAGTCCGTTGTGTATATTTTAACCAAATCATATCACATTTGCGCCCAGTTTTTTGAGACATTTTTGTGGTATCAATAAATTATGTTAGAACTGCTTATACTTTTGCTAAACATATAAGTTTATATATATATCGTTAAGAAAACTTCCTGATGAAATAAGTTCATCAGAAAGCAATGCTTCTTGATGAACCTATTGAAGGAGAAACAGCCTGTAGAAGAAAACAAATAAATAAGTGTTATTACTAATTTATTACTGCTCTGTTCTATAAGAACACTGAGGACTGAATTCTATGAAAAAACAAAAACAAAAAGCATGGATTTAAAAAAAATTATCTGTATTGAAAATGAGTTATATTTGTGAACATAACCCTGTTTTAATTTCCTGGTGTAAATTCAAATCTTTTTATAAAAACATTAATTTGGTTTAAACCAACATTTTTTAAATTGGTTTAAACCATTTGGTTAAAACCATGCAACCCTGCTTGTTATCATAATAACATTATTTTTTTTATAACTTTTGTTATACTTGTCACTCTTTTTATTTTTATTACTGTTACTTTTTTATATATGATGTATATTTTTACTATTTATTTTTGTTATCATCATTATTGTTATTGTTATTTTTTTACGTTATGTATATTTTTATTAAATAATAAATTATTATTAAATTATATAAAATTAATTTATGTTATATATATAATTAATATATATAAATTAAATTATATAAAAAATAATAAATTATTATTAAATAATTATTAAATAAGAATAACAAAAAATAATAACATTATTATTTTTGTTACTCTTATTATTATATTTATTCTTGTTTTTATTCTTATTCTTAATTTTGTTAATGTATTCTTCTTATTTTTATTCTTGTTGTTATTATTATTCTGTTTTTCTATTTTTAATATTCTTCTCATTATTTTTTGTTATAATTATTTTTCTTTTAATTTATTTTGTTATTTACATTTTCATTTAAGCTATTCCTATTATTATAATAGTTTTTCTTCTTATCATTTTTGTTAACATTCATGTTTTTATGGTTAACATTGTCCTTTTTATTCTTTTTATTGTATTGTTTGCAATACTATTCCTTTTATTATTATTGTTATTTTTATAAATGATGAGTTTTTATAGTCTTTATTCTTCATTTTTTTAAAATTATTATTATAAGTAAATTTTCTTTTTATTTTTGTTATTATTGCAATTATAGTTATTACTTTTATTGTTGTTATTATTTTCATTATACCATTATTATTATTTTTAAATTAAATTTGCTATTCATATTGTTATTCTTTTTACTGTTCTTCTTCTTCTTATTCTCATTATAGTTATTATACTTATTGTTATTTCTCTTCCTCATTTTTTTGTCACATTTTGTAACTGTTATATTTTCTTTTTGTTGTTATTATGATTATTGTTATGATTACGCTTCTTTTTTGTTACAATTATTTTTCATTTTATTTTATTTTTATTAAATAAGTTCTTATTTTTGTTCTTTTTATTTGTCCTGTTGTTTATATCCCTCTTATTGTTAACATACTTATTGTTATTATTGTTCCTCTTTTTTTTTGTTGTATATTTTTTAATTGTTATTTTTCTTTTTATGGTTATTATAATTATTATTGGTATGGTTGTTATTTTATATATTATCATTATTTTCGTTATCATTATTCCTGTTATTTTTGTTTTTCTTATTTTCATTATAACTATTTTTATTTATATTTTTATCATTAATTTTGTTATTATTCATTTCATTATTTTTTATTTTTTATTATCATTATTATTCTTATTATTACTGTTACTCTCCTTATTATCTTTTTTTTTAACTTTTTTTTTCTATTAAAATATTTATATTTGTTTTTTATTGTTTTATTATTATCATTATTTTTATAATTTTTGTTATCCTTATTACTCCTTCTATTTTTGTTATTATTGTTTTTATTTTTTTGTTCCATTTTGTATATTTTTATTGTTTTTTTTGGTGACAGCTAGTTCATCATCTGATTCCTGTTTTCAGGTGATTTTTGATGACTATTATTTTCTCCCATAGTCCATTACAATAAGTCTGTTTTGTTATGGTTTAGTATGCAAGTAGTTTACTCATAAAAAGTTTGCTTTTATCATAAATTAGGGTTTGAATTATTTTTATCAAAATTTAAATTTCCTATTTTTCAGGTAGTTCATTAAATAAGTAATGTTTCTAATCAAGTACTGCATGTGCTAAATTTCCCATGGCTTAAAATGACTTTTGAACTCAAAAGAAATTATAATTTATGCAAATTTCTTTCTGGTGAGTCAATTTTGAAATATCATGTATTGCTTTTGATTTTGTTTTTCAGTCCATACTTAATTGAAAATAATTCAAGTTGTTATAATAAAAAGCTTATTAATTTTCTTTGCAACAGTAACACAGGTACTCTGTAAAGTTATTTTCTTTCATTTCAAATTAGTTACTTCTTTAAAGAAATTAAGTTGAGCTGATTATTACTTCAAAATATATAATTCAGTTAATGTTGTGCTTATTGACAGCTTATTCTTCATTCAGTATTGCATATTTACACTACTACTTGAGTAGTGCAAATGCATGAGTATTTTTTTATCAGTACATTTTCTTTGTTATTTTCTTAAATTTTAATTCTAGTGCTACTAAACATTTATTTTTATCCAATTCTTTTATTCCAACTCTGTACACTTGGTTACTATAGGAATGGTAGTAAAATTTACAGCATTTCCCAGAAATAGCAATAAAATGAGTAAAGCTCGCTTTTCTCAGCCATTTTGAGTGGAGTATCTTAAAGTATGTGGCTAACTCCTCTTTTTCCATTTTATTAATGTAGTGATACTACATTTTATTTATGAATGAAAGAGAATCTTTAGACATCCTTTAGCTTTTGCGGATAAAGCATAACTGAAATTTTGCTTTCCCTGAAGCCATGCTTTTGTTAATGAGTTTTAGTACTAATGAGTTTAGCAATATTCCAAAAATGAAAGAATTTTTAATCAAGATGCGTTTAAAAAGAAAAGTTAAATGAAAATGCATTTAACAAAAATACAGAGAAGAAAGTCCACTTCAACATGAAGATTTCAAACATCAAAAAATGGAAAAATTTACATTTATTCAAATAAGTAAAAAATCGTGCCAAATAATGTTTACACGGTATTATTTTTTTCTAAATGATTTAATTGAATTGTTTTTAAAAATAGATTATTTAAAGAATTAGTTGTTATATTAGTGGTAATTATTACTTGCTAAAATTATCAACTGATTTTCTCCCAATGTTTAAAACAGGAGAATAAAATAATTCTAATCTAAAAAAAAATTCTCAATCAAAAGAAAAGCACAATGAACAAAATAAAGATATAGAACAACCTAAAAGTTGCTAAAGATTTTCTTTACCATCACATTTTCAAATGCACATGCAAAACAGTTCTTGTACATTTTCAAATGTACATGCAAAACAATTCTTCAGCTTATCATATTAATGCCTCTTTCTTTTTTCTTTTTTTTTTGCTTTTATTTCTTTATATTTGAAGTAGTTATAAACTTAAGATCTAAACTGTAAATGAACAGTTGCACAAACAATTTTTTTACTCAAGTTAATATCTAATTGAATTAGCTTTTAAAAAATAGTTTAAAGGTTTTACATGCTTCTTCATAGCTTAACATAACTGGTAAGGTCCTTTGTTGTTTGGTTCTTAAATATTTTATGTTTGTTACTTAAGTAATTGGCTTATCATTTCTGTCCTTTTAGA
>NW_028324304.1:8511240-8553740 GCF_058129835.1 Hydra viridissima | reverse complement strand
GCTTTAAGAGCAAAAGCTGGATCAAACATGATTCTTCATTATGATGGAAAGCTAGTCAAAGAGTATACTGATGGAAAGAAACTCAAAAGAGAGTGCTTAGCATTGAGTGTAACTTGTGATGGAGAACATTTTTTGCTTGGAGTACCTCCTGTCACTGATTCTACTGGAGCTTGTCATACTGAGAAGATTATTGAGATTTTAGAAGAAAACTCACTCAAAGAAGACATTAAAGGTCTAGTATTTGACACTACTGTGTCAAATACAGGTAGAGAAAAAGGAGTAAATTCCAGGTTAAACATCTATCTTGGAAGACCTGTTATGCATCTTGCTTACAGACATCATGTCTATGAGTGTCATATTAAGAATGTTGCAAAGCACTTCAGGACAACCTCAGGTCCAGATAATCAACTCTTCAAGAAACTGTTGGATGAGTTTTCTCTTATTCAGATTGATCAAAATAAACTTAGCAAATTCAAATATGGAGTAAATCAACAACTTGACAATGCTGCTAGAGTATCCCTAGTAATCATCACAAAGTTGTTGGATGAAGACAAAATACCCAGAGGTGATTATTGGGAGCTTGCAGAAATTGTTCAATTCTATTTATCCCCAGAGATTGATCAACTGACAGTTCAACAACCTGGAGCAATTCATCATGCAAGGTTTATGACACAGGCTATATATTACATGAAGCTGCAAATTCTGAGCCAAATGACAAATATTGTTTCCACAGCTTCTATAAGAAGAGAAATTGAGGCCATCTCTGAGTTTGTAGCATTTATTATGCAAAGTGGTTCTTTTCTCAGACTGTAATTTCTCCAAGACATGACATAGAAGCAATTTGGGAGATGAAGTCATACATGAAGAGCAGACCTAATGTTGCAGCCAAATGTCTCAATAGCATTGCAAACCATACATGGTATCTTCATCCAACTTTGATCCCATTTAGTTTACTGGATCCTGGAATGTCAGATGAGGAAAAGACTGAAATTGCTGAAAGAATCCTGATGATAAGTGATTAAAAGGAAAAGGATCCTCTGTCATTTATTTATAAGAAGGTTAATGTATCAGGTTTCATTGACAAAGAAGGAGAGAGGCCCAGGTTGTCTGAGTTTATTGATTCAGAATCCATTTTGATATTTAACATCTTAAAAATGGATAGCCAGCAGCTTGAATGGATGAAGAATCCACCTAGTATGTGGAACAGATTGTCTGGCTACACAAAATTCAAAGATTTTATCTCCAACATTCCTGTAACTAATGATGCTGCAGAGAGGCTTATACAGGACTTTGTTAATGGAAGCCATGATGAAGAGCTGAGGCAAGATCTTCTTCTAGCAGTGGACCAGAAAAGAAAGGCTGGAAGACCCCAAGGGAGTGGTGGAAAGAAAAGAAAATGTTAATATGTTGTAGAATTAGTGGTTAAAATGTCTAGTATAGTATATAAATAATATTAAACATATAATTTGTACTTTTTAATGGATTTTGGATTTTCGTTAGCCTAATTAGGTATGAAAAGGGTTCGAAAATCGATTTAGACCCATTTGACAATGATTAGATCAGTATTTTGTTTGATTTTGTCAACCGCGTCAAACTGCATAAAAATGGGTAAATTGTGTCAACTACGTATCTTTGAACTCACTTCAAACCTAACAAACGGTTTTATTCAAACTGCTCCCAATTTTTTTCTAACTAATGAGGGTTAATAGTACATGGTTCAACATAAGATTAGCCTGTATCTTTCAAACTGTGACTAAACAAGCACTGTAAAAATAGGCTTTTTTTACCCAAAAATCATGATTTTTGAAACTTAAGGTGGCTTGTGTAGTCACAAAAAAAAAGTTAGAGCTCTAAAACTTTACAGATCTCATTTTCTCACATATACGCAGCAGAAAAATGCTAGGAGCAGTCAAAACAAAATGTGACCCTGAAAATGGGACACCCTAATATATACATACATACATACATACATACATACATACATATATATATATATATATATATATATATATATATATATATATATATATATATATATATATATATATATATATATATATATATGTATATATATATATGTATATATATATGTATATATATATATGTATATATGTATATGTATATATGTATATATATATATAAATATATATATATATATATATATGGGCGCTAATACACTTTCGCACCTCCTCCGAACTTACAAATTTTAATTGCAGATTCTGAAAGATCGTCGTTTAAAACGAAAAAAAATGGTATTCAACAACAAATTTCATCAAAGTAAAGGGCTCTAACTCGATCTCGAAGTTTTGAAAAAATACACACAAAAACGCTAATATTCGCCATCTTTTTTCGCAAGATAAGATTTTTCCTGTTCCAAGTCTTCGTTTTTAAAATTTTAATAGCCTTTAAACTCTACTTTAAAAAAGACTGGTTCCTATTAGCCTAAATGTTTTTAATTTTGCCTTAGTAATAAAATGCAATTTAAAAGTAAGAAATATAATTTAAATGTACGTAGCTTAACATTTTTCTAAATTAAACTCTATTTACTAAGTTTTTATATTACAATGGCGAGACCTACACAAGCTGAGTTCGATAAAATTTCTTTAGTAAATATTGGAGTTCGATTTAAAACGAACAAAGAAGAGTGCGTTAGATGGTGTAGAGAGTTTGGTCTGCTTTCTCAAAATGTTACTTGTCCTCGTTGCAACTTGCAATGTAATGAAAAACAATATAATCGATCTGTTGACAAAATAACTTGGAGGTGTCCGTTTAAACATTGTAGAAAAACTATAAGTATACGGGTTGGTAGTTTCTTTGAACGATCTCATTTAGAACTGTGGCAAATAATTGGAATTACCTATTTGTGGACACGTAGTGCTGGAAGAAGTAGAGGAATGTCGTCGGAAGATATTAGAAAAGAGTTAGAAATTTTTAGTCAATCGACGGTCGTAGATTGGAATCAGTTTTGTCGAGACATAGCTGTTAACTATTTCTTGAACAACCCAGTTCAATTAGGTGGTCCCGGCAGAATTGTTGAAATTGACGAGTCCTTATTTACAAAAAGGAAATACAATCGTGGAAGAATTGTTGAAGACCAATGGATTTTTGGCGGTTATGATGTTACCACAAAAGAAGGGTTCCTTATACCTGTTGAACGTCGAGACGCTGCCACTCTTATACCAATCATTAGACAATGGATAATGCCTGGTACTGTGATATGGAGCGATATGTGGGCTGCGTATGGAAATTTGGCAGGGCACGGCTATCAACATGGAACAGTCAACCATACATATCACTTTGTAGACCCTATTACTGGAGTTACAACAAATAGAGTTGAGGCAATGTGGCAGAGAAGTAAATCAAAGTTCAAAGCAATGTTCGGTTCTTCCAATCGAGAAATGATTCCTGATTACTTGGCAGAGTTCATGTGGGCGCAAAGATTTAAACAACACGGTTTTTTTTTTTTATTTTTGGGAACAAGTTGTTGATATCTATTAATTTTGATAAGAAAAAAATTGTTTCATGAAACTATTATTATTATATTTACAGTAGTGGCCAAAAGTTAAAGACCACTCATTTTTTAGTTGGTTTCTTAATCTTTCAATTAAAATTAAGAAGATTCTAATTGACATATTAAATTTTTTTTTTTAATGTCTTGTTAATTAAAACATACGGATTAAAGTGGTATAATTTTTTTAATCTAATTTTAATTAAATAGCGTTTAACTTATTAAAAAACTGATGAGTACTTATAAATCTTCTTTAAATAAGTTGGACAAAATTTAACGACCACTTTCAAATCTTTAATTTGCACTTATTAAAAATAATAATCCATTATTTTTTTTTAACTGTCTTAATTGCTTACTACGTTGGCTATAAAATAAAATGTCGAAACCTGAGTTTCGATATCAAATAAACATTTATTTTTTGAATTGCAATAAGGATATAAAAATATTGCAAAAATGCGTGCAAAGATCGAAGAAAAAGACAGATACGCGGCTCTTGTATTAAAAGAAGAAGGCTATAGCATCAGACAAATAGCAGAAAAGCTCGGAAGGTCTCACTCTTGCATTATTAACATAATTCAACGATACAAAGAGACCCAGTCAATTAATGATCGTCATAGGACTGGACGCAATAAAATTTCAAATGACCGTGATGTTCGCTCGTTAGTGAGATTAATGAAAGAAAACAGACGAGCATCATCTACAGACTTGTCTACGAAATGGACACTGTCAAATGGTCTGAAAGCAAGCCCTAGAACTGTGCGAAGGGTCCTCCACAATATAAATTATTTATGGCGTGCTGCTGCAAAAAAACCACGCTTAAATAAAAAACAAAAATTTGCCAGGAAAGAGTGGTGCAAACTACATAAAAATTGGTCAACAGATCAGTGGAGCCGTGTGGTCTTTAGTGATGAAATGAACGTTGAGGTAGACAACAGAAAAGGTCGCGTAATGTTGCGTAGACTTCCAAGCGAACGGTTCGATGAATCATGCATTTTGAAACGAACAAAACAAGGCAGTGGTTCAATAGGCATTTGGGCCTGTATGAGTGCCTATGGAGTTGGCGTTTTTCATTTATTCGATGGTAGACTCAACAAAGAAAGGTACATCGAAATTTTGGAAAACTCGCTTATTCCTAGCATTGATTTATGGCAGTTGCAAGATGGATTTATTTTCCAGCAAGATAATGCGTCGTGTCATAAAGCGCATGTTGTTAGCGATTGGTTCAATTCTAATAAAATTCAAGTGCTTCCATGGCCTGCCAATAGTCCAGACTTGAATCCAATAGAGAATTTATGGTCATGGCTTGATCAAAAGCTTGGTAAAGAACAACTTTACAATTTGGAAGATTTGAAATCTTCTATCTCTCATCATTTGAAAAATGTGCCTGATGAAGTAATCAAAACTTTAATGAATTCAATGCCAGAACGAGTACAAGAGTGCTTGAAAACAAATGGAGGAACAACACGTTTCTAAATTATTTTTTTACTGCTTTTTGTAATATTTTTGAAAATGGTCTTAAAATTTTGTCCAATTTTTTTTCCCATTTATATTTTTTACTAGTCAGTTTTTTAATTTTTTAACATTATTTTGTAAAAAAATTATAAATTCTTTTATAATAAATATAAAATACAATAAAAATTCTTTCTAAAAATGTTTTTCTTTTTTTGATACCTTTTTCCAAAATAAAATTATACTAAGGTTAAAAATAAATTTTGAAAAAAAAATGAGTGGTCTTTAATTTTTGGCCACCGCTGTATTTAATAAAAGACGAGAAAATCATTAATCAATGCAAAAAATTAAATTTGAAGTTTATAAGAACTTATATTAAGTTTATTTATTAAAACAAACTAATTTTGGTATAATTAAAACATTGCACATTTCGTTATTTTAATTGCAAAATCGTAGTAGTTAATAATAAAATAAAGAAGTTAATGACTTGTAACTAATGACTTTAAAACAACGATGTTTGCGCAAGAACATTAATTTAATAACTTAATTTAACAATTAATATAACGCGTGATGACAATAAAAACCAGGTTATTTAATAAGCAAAACAGTTTTACAAACAAAACATAAGTAAAACAATAAACATAAGGTTAACTTTAAAAAAGATGGCGAATATTAGCGTTTTTGTGTGTATTTTTTCAAAACTTCAAGATCGAGTTAGAGCCCTTTACTTTGATGAAATTTGTTGTTGAATACCATTTTTTTTCGTTTTAAACGACGATCTTTCAGAATCTGCAATTAAAATCTGTAAGTTCGGAGGAGGTGCGAAAGTGTATTAGCGCCTATATATGTATATATTTATGTATATATGTATATATATATATATATAAATATATATATATGTATATATATATATATATATATATATATATATATATATAAATATATATATTAAATATGATAATATTTAGTCATATTAAATAATCAATAGATAAATAACATCATAGTAGTCATACTAAATTATTTTTTATTTAAAATAAACTCTTACTTATGAAATGATATACCTGCCCCGGCTTTATGTCTTTCTGTGCAGTTATATGCACAGCAAGAATGCACCATAGTTAAAGATAATCAAAAAATATAATGCAAATGCAAGAGCAAACTTATCGAAAAAAGTTTTGCCACTAAGTGACGTCATGCGCAAACTTTTTTTTGGCTTCACTTTAAATAAGAATTATTTAGCCTAGGCCGGGTCTATAGTTTTTAATGGTCTAAGACGAAGACATTGAAATTTTTTTGGGTTTGAACTGAAAGGCAGTTGAGGTAGCGCATTAAAGCAAAGGTAAAAGAATTTGAATACATTTTTACATTTTTCAAGACTTTATAAAAGAGATCAAGGGAAAATTGCGCAAAATTGTTGATAATGGTGTGCTTCCCAAATAAAAAACATTGAAAGTTAAATAACAGTAAATAAGAAATAATCATCTAAAGTTTCAAGTAAAGAGTTTGGATCGTTTATCCAACCGTTATAAATGTATCATAATAAACTAAATAGATACTTGTGTGTAAATAGTCAAAATATAAGTTTAACTATTGACCTATCCTTAACAATAGGCAGTCAGCTACTTCCTCCTTTTGGGTATTGTGAGGTATTCGAGTCTGCGAAAGATATTAAATACAGTGTAGCAAATAGACACAAGTTCATATGTGAATTGTCGCAACACGTTTTGTACCAGTATTGTCTTTTGGTTCTCTGGTTTGCTATCATCATTGGGATTATCATATCAGCTGTGGGCTCGTTTATTCAAGTTTTTCAATACTTCTACTTGATATGTGTAAAATACAGGTAAAAGAAAAATCTTCAGAATATCAAAGTAAATTTATTGAGAAACATGATGTAAACTTAGTTATTGTTCTTTTCTTATTTAGCTTAAAAGATCGACAAAATATGTTTTTGCGGCCCTTCACTTTGAGGGAACTTCTTTATCTTGACTTTATCTGTACAAAGAACAATAAATTATACGCAGAGGTTATGCAAACCTTAGAGTTTCGAGGTTCGACAAAAATGATTAAAAGGCGACGTTATCAAACTCCTATTACAGAAATAGACTTGGAGATGACTAAGTAAGAGTTTGTCAATTCTACGATGACTTTGCGGAATTTCCCAGTTGGTTCACAATTTCTTTTTAAACATTTGTATGCTGACTGAAAACAAAGTGGAGACATTCTCAGACAGTCACAATATTTTTTGTAAACCAATTATTCTTTCGTTGCTCATTAATTGAAAACCTAATTTTTGTTTTATTAAACAAACATAAAAACTTTCTTTATTAGTATTTGGCAAGTTTGCTGTTGTAATCTGATAATATCCCCTCCCCCGATGGAGGAAAGATTGCTTGAAATTTAATGACTTGACGCACATTCTTAATTGCGCTTAAATTCATCAAATAATTTACTGGTCAGTCGCTAATATTCTTTCTATCTCGCGTTTTTTTGGAAATGGCTTAATTTTCGTCTTCAAATCATTTGTACCTTCAGACTGTGAGCTAGATTTCAAAATGTAATAAATTAAAAAAGGATATAAAATCCAAAAGAATACAATTGAATACGGGTTGAAGGGAAAAAAATAAACGAAAAGAAGATTTAAAAAGGATATACTTGTTTTTAATTTCGTTCTTAAAAAATTAAAAGAAAATGACTATTAAAGACCTAGTTCTTTCTAAATTCGTGATTGTATCCAAAATATATTTTACAGTGAAAGTTCAAACTTCATATCCAGAATTTCGCTAAAATAAAAGTAAGTTGAACGCGAAGCAAAGTTTAAGTCTACTCTGAATACATTAATAAGTGAAAATTTATTATAATTTTTTTTTACGAATTCTTAACTTGATTGGTAATCATTGTAACTAACTCCAACAGTTTAAAAGAGAATCAATCAGCTTAACACAATTTTTTCAGAATATGATCTGATAAGATTAAATCTAGCTTCTTAGGAGTTAGAATTTATTTATTTATTTTTTCAAATTTGATCATCTTGTTTAAAAATTAAACATATGGCCCCATTCAACGTATGGAATTGGATATTACATTCAATTCGAACGACATCAACGTTCTATAAAATCAGTTTTCGAAAGTTGATTTGACTTTACCGCTGTTCGCACGCCGTACTTTACGATTTCTGATCGGCTGCTTCATTATCTTAACTCTGGTTTAGGATTTATCTAAAGAAACTGTCGTTTGCATCAAAATTTTTACTGATTTTGATAATCAAGCAAGTCAAATAATATTATTTAGAGAAATGTTAGCTTTTAATAGTTATTATTAACTACTTTAAATCAATAATTTAAATTAATGTAAATATCCGCTAATATAAAGTGTAAGTAATTCATTGTAAAAAAATAATGATTGTAAAAGTTAATTGCGTTTAACGCTATTTTCCTTTCGGATTACAAATCGAGATAAATGTTAGTAATTAAAAAGTAATTAAGTTTTTCTTAAAATTAAAAGGAAATTTTAAAAATCATAACTGTATGTTTTTAAGATTCGAATTCTCTCATAACATTATTAATTTCTTCATAGCAATAATGATTGGTTAATTAAAACATTATACAAATCCCAACGGACCAATCGGCGTAATTAAGATGTCTAATTCAATTATTCGATTTTCATTCAAATTCAAATATCAATTCTTTGTTCTGGAAAAATAGTCGTTGAAAAGCTTATATTTAAAAATTAAGGCATAAGAGTTTCTGTATTTTAGTTATAAAATAGTGATAAAAATGGATTGTAAAGTGTCTGAACAAGAAATTCCAACTCCATCTCTGATTCCAAGAAGGCATTCTTCTGGAAATATCTCTTTTAATGAAAGAAAAATTAATGAAATATCTCAAATGTTTATGACACCAGCAGCACCCAGAGGTGGTCGATATTTAAATTCTAGTTTATCTTTGTTAGGAAAAGCCCCTATGAAAAATGTCAACACAAAGATCGGAAGGCGTTTGTCATTGACTGCAATGCTAGAAAATGGCAAATCTCAAGTTCGAAAAAGATTGGATTTTGATTTGATACCCGTCGTTGCAGAATCGAATGAGAAAAAGAGAAAAATGACTACAGAGTTTTTTACGGTTTTACATAAAAACGATTTAGCAGTTCCTTTAAAAAGCCTTGACTTTAACCCTCCAAGTGCAAAACGTGTTAGGTTTGAGGAATCTAAAAAAAATATCTTATCTTTATCTCCACCCGAAACGCCCGTAATGGATCCTTCATATCAGTTTAAAAATAAAAATGTTAGCACGACAGAAGGCTTCACTAGAATAACGGCAAATGAAAAAAGGAAAATTAATGTTAAAAAGTTGTTTTCTTCGAGCGAGTCAAATGAAAAAGTGGAAATTGGATTTTTTCATACTTCGATTAGAAAACTAACTTTAAATTGAGAATGATTAAAGGTTGATAAGAAGCAGGTATTTTAGTAACATGGTCTATAAAAAGATCCACCAAAGAAAAATCAAATTTAGCCTCCGATTTTTCTAAATACAAATATTAAAACTTTGAAAATATCAATCAATTTAATGTTACTAAAGTTCGAGTTATTATTATTATTATAATAAATATATTTCTTATATATTGCAGCTATATTTAACATGAAATTAACTTTTCTTAGTTCGTTAACGTCTTTAAGCAAATTTGCTACTTAACTTTTGTTCAAAGCAAAATATTGCTGTGGTTGCTGGAGATTTACTTTAATAGAACTGAAGCAATTTTCGTTTCTTTCTGAGTTATTATGTAAATAAATGTTGAGAGTATTCGTTAGTATTACTTAGACTTCGATTTTCTTTTCTGTTTGGAGTTTGTAAATCGTTATTAGTTTTTATTTTAATTATTCGTTAGTATTTAAATTTTGTTAAATTTTTTTTTTTAACAATTAGAAAATAAAGAAAATATTTTTCAGTAAAAGACTTCATTATACCTTGAGGTAGTATTTGATGGACAACATTTAAGTTTTTTTTTTTTTTTCTTAAATTGTTTTAATCTTTTCTTTAGTAAATTTTAATCACCAGGAATGACGATTTGATTTGAAATGTACTAAAATAGCTTAACAAAAATTTGATTGATTAAAAACCACTAATTTTTTTGTATTACTGAATAAACTTTTTTTCTTCCTCCTTTAATTAAAAATCGAAACAGCTTATGATATTGAAACCATAAGTTTTATCAGTATAGCTTACTACAATTACTGCTCTTCAAACTGGCTAGCTCTTTTTTTGTAGAGAACCAGTGTACACAGAGAGAGGACATACGTTTGATCGTTTTTAATTGGTTTTTCGATTTTCATGATTTTAGACGCCATGTTTTTGCCAAAAATACTAACTACGAGTGAAGGCTACCACTAAATTTTTGTTAAATATTATAAAAGTATTCCTTGTTGTGCTACAGTAGGTTGCCATAACAGGCCCGAGAAAGGATTTCTTATAAAATGCGTCACAACTCGACTTTCTCCCCCCCCCCCCTCCTCCCCCTTACTTTATGATTAATTCTGATAGAGAATTTTAAGCTGACTAAGAATCGTATAAAAACATAGGTCTCAAAATCAATGGAAAGTGCTCTAGCTTAAAATTGAAAGTACAATAATATACTTATATATCGCTTATATTCGCCATCTTGAATAAAGATTTTTTTTGTTTTAAAAGTTATTTTTTAAAAGTACTAGCAACCTGGTTTTTATTTTTTTAAATAAAGGTTTTGAAAAATAGAACGTTATGGGAATTCATTGCGTTTAATTATTATCACGCCAGCTTGTTTTAGTTGGATTATTCTTTAGTTGGCTAAAATATCTTTTAAACTTTTATGGAGTTTAAAAGATATTTTAGCCAACTAAAGAGTAATCCAAGAGTAAACTTATTCCATAAAAGAGTAGCCCCTGAAATACTTCTTAAGAAATCAAAGCCAGAGGGCTATTTGGACTTCTAAAGTTAAATGACTTAACTGGATACCTACAAACGCAAGCTTTTAATGTGAAGTAAGCATAAAAAAAAACCCACACCCATCATTACGTACTCAACGACGAAGATTAGAAAATCTAAAAATCCAAAGTGGTATTTTAACGGAAGTCTTTGAGTTTATAAAGTTCTGTTAATGGAGGTGTTTTAAAAAAACATTGTCTTATCTATAATAAATTATACTGAAGAACTAGAATTAAAAGTTAATAATGTTATTTCTGGGTTCCATATACCAGGCAATATGGATATCTTTTAACATTAGCTTTACTAAAAGTGGTGCTATTTCCAGTTCAATAAAACACCCATGTGACTCAACTGGTGCTATTGATTTTTTAGCAGATGTGCTACATTTAATAAAGAATATAAGAACATCTTTCTTATGTAAAAAACATTTCATAATAACAGCAAAGATTCAAGAAAAATATTAACTTTAATCACCAATTATAGATTCAAAACACCTTAACAAGTTTGTAGACTTTCAAGAAGGTATGGATTTGAAGTTTGCTTATATAAACTCACATCTGAGCATCTTGATGAAAAAAATTTCAACAAAATAAAAGTATCAAGAGTAACATCTGTAATACATCATCATGTAAGTTGTGGATTAAAATTATTGCAAATGAAAAAAAAGACGATTGCTCACAACTGCTTGGTTTATAGGAATTCTTGAAAAAATCCTCAAAGGGTAGTTATGATATAGATAACCGTTAAATCTTATCAGGTTTTCTTGACATAGTCAATAGTAAGGTGCTTAGCCACAGCAGAAAGAGCACATTGTTTTACCCAAATATTGGGACAAAACCTCCAGCTTAATCTTAAGTAACGTTAAGCGAAATTGTTTGTTTAATATTGCAGGGTACATAATTTCTAGAGTTAAAAAAATATGAAAACGTTTTTTTATTAGGCCTAAGACTGTTGCATGCTTTGCATTTACTATTATCAGTTTGGTTAACATCGAAATCCTAGTTGAAGCTTGCACGCTTAAACAATTCATCATAAGATTTTTACGTTTGACTAACAAATGCAGATCTTGTAGAGGCTGTGCAAGTTCGCCGTGTTGTTTTTTCTTTTTTTTTTTTTTATCGCATATTGGTAGTGTAAGATCGCAGATTGTGGTGTTTGTCACAAATAAAAAGTAGTCTCTTTTCGATGCCTGTTCATGAATGAACTCGATTTGTTTTGTTTGATGAACTCAAGTTTTCTTTCCGTTGTAATCTGAAGTCATCCTCAGACGTAGATATTTTAAATAGCGAAACAGCGTTTTGTTTTTGAAAAACACCACAGCCGAAAATGGAACAATTAGCAGCAGGAGTTTTTCATAAAAAAATACGTTTGCTAAATGAGCTAGCGAGACGCACGTGTTTGCTTACAACAATTCACATATTAGTAGATTGCGTTATTAAAAAAAAGATTGGCAAAAGCGACCTACTAACTGACATATTTTATGATTTTGCTGGAGCATAGTTGCATTCAAAAACTTGCGATTTGTTATCACTATAGGTAGCTACAAAATCTTAAAAAAAAAATAAGAATCAATAAGAAAGCTAAATAAAGTTTATTTACTGTTAATTCAAGAAGGCGTCGGTGGTGTAACGGTTAGCATTGCTGCCTTCCAAGCAGTAGATCCGGGTTCGATTCCCGGCTGACGCACTCGTTTTGTTTTCGATTCCACGTAAGAACCACTAAATTATCTCGGTACTGTTGTCACTACGTAACAAAATTTAACTCTTTTCTTGTTCCTGGCTTAAAACTATAAATTCCCAGTTCTTTGTGACTAAACAAAATGTGAAGGAAAACATTTTCGGTGCTGAAACTTCGCTTTCGTGGTCAGGATAATGAATTTTAAAACTTGGCTTTTTCATACAATAATACAAGGCGCTATTAGTTAAGCAAAGGTTTAATGACAAAAGTATCAGTTGAAAAATAGGGAAAACAAGTGAAAACAACACAGAAGTTTGGCACAAGTTTGGCACAAGTTTGGCACAAGTTTGGCACAAGTTTGGCACAAGTTTGGCACAAGTTTGGCACAAGTTTGGCACAAGTTTGGCAGATATGCTCGCTATTCAAACCAGGAAAAACTGTAAAGATTCAAAAATGTAAAGATTCTTGTTCTGTACGAAGCAGTTATGGAATATTTGTTTCTGAACAGAAAGAAAAGCTGATTTCTCTTTAACTTCTTCTTTTCTTGGCCTTCAACATATAGTTATTATTCAACATTCAGTGTCTGGATTTATACTTATCTATCCATGTTGGTACACAATTTTAGCCTTTTTTCTTAAGCAATTTTTATCAAGCATTTCACATCCTCATTCACATCAAAAGCTAATAGGAAAGTTTTATCAAGCATTTCACATTCCAGGATGGAAGGTTTAAGCTTGACCTTTGAGGCTTGAGCTTGTTACCATAAGATGCTTCCCAGCAAGCACACGACGTTGAAACAACGTTGAAATAACGTTGATCAACGTTATTTCAACGTTGTTTCAACGTCGTGTGCTTGCTGGGTTGTGCTTCTCCTGAAGGTTCAATACCATAAAAATAGTTATTACAAAAAAGTATTATAACTATAATACTTTTTTATAACAACTATTTTTATGGTATTGAATTCCGTAATAAAAAACCTTTATACAAAATATTAATAAATTAGTAGTAAAAACAAGACAAAGGTGCGATATTGTAATATAAAATCACGATATTAACAATTATGATGAGTTAGGATAACTATGATACAGTTTTGATGAAATTTGATATTATTACCACTAAATCTTCTATTTACAACAAGGTCTAATATAATACTTAAATACTACTATAATTAACAGCAGGCTTAATACTAATTAAGCTGGAAGATCAAAACATTTATATAAAAATTCATAAAATTGTTACTAATAGTCTAACAGTAATTGGCTAATTGTCCTAATAGAAATCTAGATCTCTTTTCTTGGTCACGAGTAAGGTCTTCTACAATCTTTATTTCGTGCTTCTTGAAAAGGGTTTAAAACTAAAACTATAAATGAAACTATTTTACTTCTAAATTTAATAGATTTAATTTAATTTCTTTTTTTTCTTTTGATGGTGTTGAGTCTTCTTTTTTTTTCCTTAGGTTGATTTTCATTAGTTTGATCGCTTTGTCCTTTCACCATTGTTTTAGGTTTAGTAGATAAAACCAGGTGATAAAATTTAGCAAAATGATTGGATTAGCGAAGTTAATGACTTTTAGCATCGAAACACTGGAAGTTTTTTTTCACAAGAAGTTGTTTTTTCTATTTTTTGCTTTGCTTAGAAAGATGCATATTTAAGCTTCCATATTTATACAGTACATACTGCTTTTATATTGGAGAAAATGCTAATTTTTAAATATAAACTAAATTGGTTTACCTAGCGATCAAAAAGTGTAGTGGTAAATGCCATATAAACCTGACATTATTTATTTAATCAATAAATTTTATTGATTCTATTGTTAACTTAAAATAAATTTTCATGCCCAGAACACACGCAGACACGAAGACATACAGAGACACAAGTTTTGTTCCAAAATAGGAAATCCATGAGGAAGTTACGAGACAGTCTGCCCAGGTATTATTTGGGAAAAAAAATTCTCAGAAGTACTTTAGTAATAGCAACTTAAGATTTGTAAATTGGTAAAATCTCTAATATTCATAGTAATTTTTTACTGATATTATTCAAAAATCTTATGTTATAACACAAGTTAAAAGACAATATACACAGATATTGATTTCTGAAGGTTTGCAAATAAAATAGGAAGCAAATCAAAAATTAGAAACAGTTGATTTATTATTCAATGTATTTTCTCATTTCTATTACACTTAGTATAGTTTAAGATTATTTATGTCTATTTTACAACAAGAATTTTATTTTGAATTATAAAAGTGATTATTCTCAAAATAATACTAAAAGAAAAAAAGAGACTTAACAAAATGAATTTCTTTAGACTCATTGTTGGGAAAGAAAGTGTTTAGTCAGATCATAACAAGAAAGATGCAATCAAAACAATCTGTGCTCCCAATAAAATCCTTTTTTGACTGGTACATTCTGCAGGAAAACCAATTTAACCTTTTTAACACTGGTTACTGCAAGAGCTCTTGTTAAATAACACGAAATTTGAATTGGACAATGAATCGTTCTGCCGACTAAGGTCACTTGGGCAAATCTAAATCAGCTAGCATTTTTAGGGGTATAACTAAAACTTGAGAAATTTTATATAGAATCTGAATCTGATTTAGCTAATTTAAATGATATTATTTTTTGCTTCGATGATTTGCTTTTTTAGGTAGCCTATTTTCATTTCTTTCTTTCTTTTTTTTTTTTTTTTTTTTTTCACAGGAATGGGAGGAGGTTACAATTCCGAACCGTACTAACATACTACAGACCGGAATAAATAAAAGAGTCAAATTCTTGACCAAAAATGTATTTTTCATTTTGTAATATTTTTTTAAAACCATTTTACAGTTCTTATGAAATTTTATAACTGTAATAGGTTTGCACTTATTCCAAATTAATTTTTTCCGTAAAGTTGGTTAATAAATTTTTATTTGCCGCTAAAATTTTTGTTCTTTACATTTTTTGTTTGTCAATCATTGTTATTACAAAAGTATTTCGATTTAACAATATTTTACTAGTCGCTTTTATTGTTAAATAACAGGTTTTCTCCAGTAGTAGAAAATATATTTCTTTGTTATAGAGTTTAGATCTTATGTACAAATACACCTTTCTTTTGTGAAGATCATATCAGCTTTTGATTTTTCTAAAACATCAACCAAAACTAGATTTAAGCTAAAGAAAAAATGAGTGTTTATTTTGGTGCAGGAAAAAACTAGGTAGTGAAAAAATAGGGATATGATAAAATATGTATAATATTAGGAGAATATTGTGATGTCTTCAACAGAAGAAATTATTCAGTGAAAGACACGCCCATTGACATATAACTAGCTATTTTAGATAATTGATCTTTTGTAAATGTTCAAACTAAATAGCCTAAGTAAGTTATGGAGAGAACCATTTACAATAAGATAGTTGCATTGTAGAAAGGCTGAAGCAATTGGAGGTCTGAGGAAAAAAAAAGGAATAAGGTAAATTTCAAAATTTGAAAGAAAAATTGACAAACTTTTTGATAATTTGGAATGCGCAATTATAAAACTTGATGACAAAGATCATTATAAAGAATGTGCGGAAAAGTTGAAATGTTTAAAAGAGTTTAAAACATCATCTATTTAAGAAAAGTTTACATTTTTAAGAACATAAAAGAAAAAGTTTGAAATATGAGCAAGTTTCATAATGGGTTAAAGGGTGAAACCAGAAAATAGCACAAAAGAGTACTGAGAGAAGAACACCAAGGAACTTCAAAAAAGGGAGATAACAATATTATGCTTTAAAAAAAAACATAAAGGAATATGAGCTACAATAAGCTCTTGGATCATCAAGAAACGTTTGTAATGAAAAAAAAGCATTTGATGCCTCTGTTTTAAAAGTAAAGATTTTACTTTAGCGGAGTATGTAACATTGAGCACTAAGAAGACAAAAGCAAGAAGAAAGTCAAACAATAAAAGATAAGTTCAGTTACCGAAGCTTTATGCAGTCTACAGTCATGAAAAGAGAGATAACTCGATAACGATTCTGAAGATAAGATAAAAGTAGGACAATAATCCCCTCCGCAGAAATCCAACGACATCTGACTGTTCAGATTTAGTGTTAATGTGTAAACGGGGGGAAAAAAAAACGTCTGCCCTTTTATCCATCGAGTAAAAATTTCCTGCCTGTAAGGACTGCAAAAGCTAATGACGTTAGTCAACTTTTAAATCATGTAAATATTCCCGCTGAAGCCACATTTTATGATAGCATCAGAGGGAAAGGCACAGCTCCTGAGGATAGCAGTGACACTGAAGTTGTTGAATATCTTTTTTTTTAATTTGTATTCAGAATTTTGATAAAGCAATATCAAAATTAAGTATGTTGTCTTATTTGAGCTGTTTTGTGATACTAATTTATGATAAACATACTAAAGAATGTAAAACATGTTGTTAGCAACCTCATCCTGTAAAAGAAAAACAAACAAATTGCTACAAATGCGCCCAAGAACAAAAGGTTTTTTGAAAAAGCACTCCGCTCCAGCGTTGATTTTTGGTGCATAAAGAGCCTAAGTACTAAATTAGGACAAAAAGCACTTGAGGCAAAAAACAAAAAAAAGTCTTAAAATATTTATCGTTATCTTAAAATATTTCATGGCTTTATGGCTAAAGTATGCTCATGTGTATTCATTTGACACTGAATATAAAACCAAATCACTGGAAGTAGTTTGATCTTTATTGCCTGATTTCAGTATCGGATTGAATTTTTGAACTCCATTTATCTTCAAAATAGGTATTTTTGATTTAAGTACGTTTAGCACTAAGGTCTTCAATTACTAAACACACTGTGCAACAGTACTTTGGTTCCCAGCAAGTTATTGCTATTTCTCAATCCATTTTAACGCAAAGCATAAGAAAACCTCAAATTCTTTTCAAACTTTGTTTTTGAGGTTTACAAGTTGAGTTTTTGTCAAAAAACAGCTTTTTTTCGTGACTTTTTGCTGATACTTTTGTGATTTTTATGATAGATTTTGGGACTTTTTGGATATAATATGAAGACATTTTTTAAGATTTGCACAAGTTTTATTTTTCTCAGTTTGAAACAATTTTACAATATTGATAATGGACAGTTTTTCTAGATTTGCGAGTGCTTAATGTAACATTTTATCGTACAAGTCCCCAAACGCAGTCTCCTATCGTGCTTTCATTGTAAGATCCCTGATATCTGCATTCAAAGTACATTATGTCTTGGTGGAATCACTCTCCTTGTTCCTCTGAATATTCAATATTCTCCTTGAATAAAAAGATGCACATCAAGGATATGGACCTTCAAGAACATCTTACAACCCATTTGGCCTCTGATAACTTGGAAAAGAAGATACTTTAAGTTGCAGAGTCTTTGTTAAGACTTGTAACAAACTGCTTCTCAGTCCTAATTTGATGAGCAACGGAGGAAACAACGAAGGAGTTTTTCCTGGTTTAAATAGCGAGCATATCTGCCAAACTTGTGCCAAACTTGTGCCAAACTTGTGCCAAACTTGTGCCAAACTTGTGCCAAACTTGTGCCAAACTTGTGCCAAACTTCTGTGTTGTTTTCACTTGTTTTCCCTATTTTTCAACTGATACTTTTGTCATTAAACCTTTGCTTAACTAATAGCGCCTTGTATTATTGTATGAAAAAGCCAAGTTTTAAAATTCATTATCCTGACCACGAAAGCGAAGTTTCAGCACCGAAAATGTTTTCCTTCACATTTTGTTTAGTCACAAAGAACTGGGAATTTATAGTTTTAAGCCAGGAACAAGAAAAGAGTTAAATTTTGTTACGTAGTGACAACAGTACCGAGATAATTTAGTGGTTCTTACGTGGAATCGAAAACAAAACGAGTGCGTCAGCCGGGAATCGAACCCGGATCTACTGCTTGGAAGGCAGCAATGCTAACCGTTACACCACCGACGCCTTCTTGAATTAACAGTAAATAAACTTTATTTAGCTTTCTTATTGATTCTTATTTTTTTTTTAAGATTTTGTAGCTACCTATAGTGATAACAAATCGCAAGTTTTTGAATGCAACTATGCTCCAGCAAAATCATAAAATATGTCAGTTAGTAGGTCGCTTTTGCCAATCTTTTTTTTAATAACGCAATCTACTAATATGTGAATTGTTGTAAGCAAACACGTGCGTCTCGCTAGCTCATTTAGCAAACGTATTTTTTTATGAAAAACTCCTGCTGCTAATTGTTCCATTTTCGGCTGTGGTGTTTTTCAAAAACAAAACGCTGTTTCGCTATTTAAAATATCTACGTCTGAGGATGACTTCAGATTACAACGGAAAGAAAACTTGAGTTCATCAAACAAAACAAATCGAGTTCATTCATGAACAGGCATCGAAAAGAGACTACTTTTTATTTGTGACAAACACCACAATCTGCGATCTTACACTACCAATATGCGATAAAAAAAAAAAAAAGAAAAAACAACACGGCGAACTTGCACAGCCTCTACAAGATCTGCATTTGTTAGTCAAACGTAAAAATCTTATGATGAATTGTTTAAGCGTGCAAGCTTCAACTAGGATTTCGATGTTAACCAAACTGATAATAGTAAATGCAAAGCATGCAACAGTCTTAGGCCTAATGAAGAAACAAAGTTAGACAAGAAATGTAGCAAGATAAGTTTTCCAGTTCAAACCACTGGTACTGATATTTTTGGTACTGCACCAGAACGCGTGCTATTGACCCTCCAAGATTTACGGCTTGAAAAACAACCCGTTTAAAGAACGAGCAGATATGGTTTAGAGATGAATTAAGAGATGATTTAGAGATGAATTAAGGAATAAAAATATCCTCTCATCGTACGTGTGAAGATCTTTAAAAGGACTTGGTGTCTGTTACATCAAAAACTAATAGGAAAGCCAATCGACTTAGGAGGTTTTTTTTTAGGGATGAAAAACAGAAATGCTCAAACACTTCAAAATACCGCGTTGATCATCACTCTATGGTCATTCGATGCTGTTTGAGTTTTATTTTTAACTGTTAAGCAAGTTAAGCAAGTTAACACTTTTTAATTATTCTGGATATGTAATCCCCAGAAACCAGGACGCTCTGTGTTTTTGTTTCCAAGAATCTGTAGGTTACAATGAAACGATGTAGATCTCGATAAAACGATGAGGGCTTCTTCAAATTCTGCTTTACTGGCAAAGCAGACAGATTTTTTTTTACTATTTATAGCTTTTTTAATCTTTTGATAGGGCATTGAATATACTTTTTTAAATTATCTTTAAAAAACTTACTACAAACTTTTGTTGTATTTGCATATATTACATGCACTTAATGGATTTGCCACAGCTAAAAACTGCGGTAAGGGGCAAATCGAAAACCTTAAACACTCTATCAAACCAATTTGCTATTATGGAAAAAAAACAAAGTGCATGCAAAAGTGCTGGATTCGATTGAGCTCTGATGCTGGTTATTTTAATCCATTTCCCGCTAAAGAACAGCTTACTCTTTGGACAACCTGATAAAATTTGTTCAAAGAAGTTTTAATTTTTCACTATTTGGTTAAAGTTAGCATTTTTATTGAAAGTTTCGTTGATTTTTTAAAAGCAGTTTTTGTTAATTGGAAGAAAAGAAAAAAAAGGACGTCTTTCAAAGACGAATATTTAGTAAAAGTGGAATTTTTTTCCTTATTAAATAAAATCTTTTTTTTCCAATTGATGGTATTTTCAGATTAAATCTGCTTTGCTAACTTTTTGAATAACGAACCCTGCGATGAAAAATACTTAACCAAATACTTAACCAAATACTTAACCAGATACTTCCATGCTGCTATGAGAAAAGTCGGAAGTAGAGACCCTATTTAAAGTAAATATGAAAAAAAACCATAAAATTAAAGTAAAAGTATTAACCATCACATTTTTGATCTTCTCATTTGAATTCGATGATCTCGATGGTCTCGATGGTGAAAAGCTTCAGGGAAAAAAAACAAATTGATTTACTTCATGCATTTTTTTAACTTGCTTAACTTTTAGTATCTCCTTTTCAATCCCTAAGATGACGATGATAAGGAATATTTCGCAGAACAGATTATTTATATCATAATTATGTAGTTACAAAATAATGGTTTTAAAGAAACAGATGGAACTCAAAATTTATTTATCTTGTTTATGAAACGTAACAAATTAAAACTTAAAAGCTAAATTTTATGTTAAAAATTAATTATTATGTTGTTTTTATATTGTATATAATTAAAGTAGGTTATACACCACCATAGTTGTTGAGGAGCACAGGTATAAATATATCTCTGAGTGTGATTATACTTCTCTGTAAGATTATTTTTGAATAAAAGGGACAATTTTAATCCGGCATTTTAATTTTGAGCGACTATTTTAATCCAAAATTCGGCAAATAGATTTTAAATTGCTCACTATTTTAGTTAAACTTTTAACTAAAATTAATTTATCACTGTATCAAGTTACACATCACACTCTCTGTATCAAGTATCAAGTTACACATCACACTCTCTAAACTAATAAATTTATGAATTCTTTTCTTTTAATGCGTTTTTTTTTTTTTCTAAAATAAAAAAAACAACATTTTAATAGAATTTCGCGATTACTTGAAGACACACGTATCGTGTTAACGTGAAGGTGACAATGTTTGCTTGAGTAGAAAGATTTATATTAAAACTGTTATAGATAATATATATACAAATTTGTATTTACAAGTTCTGCACTTCCCATTGCACCTTGCGTATAGATTCTTTGAAATAATCGGCTGTTACCATGGTGTTCAAACAGATTATACCGCTACGATCTCTCATACTTTAAGAAGTCTTTAGTAACTGCTGCCGTATACCAAGAGATTCCGCCTTTTTGTTTTATAAAACGATTATAGTTACTGACGAAGAAAATTTTCCAAACAGAATTCGACGTCATTAAAATACTCCAAAGGCGTTGTAAATTCTTGCGCGTTTGGGTGTGTATTAGATATTGGCAACTAAAAAGAATTATTTATTTAAAACATATAAATGATGATCATATAATCATATCATATGTAAAAAATCGGTTCAAAATAATCGTTCTTTTAAATGTATATAAAGAGAGCATTTGCTAACTTTAGATATATTATTCATCGTTTACTATTGTTTATAATTTTAGTATATTTTTTAGATTTGTATTCCAGCTGTTTTACTTCTTTCTCCTTAAATTTTGAATTCAATTAAAAGATTTGATCAGAGGTTGATAAAGTCAATAAAACGACGTTTAAATTGTTTTTCGTGAAAAATGGCGACAGCAGTCACAGTGTCTAGACTGTTTCGTTCTTGAGTTGATAAATGAAATTAATTTAATTTGTATCTCAAAAGGCTTATAAAATTCAACGGCACCGAACTTATAATTAAGTAAAACATAAGGAAAAGTGCTAAATAATGTAGAACATAATTTTACACCTGTTAAAAAATGAACAGCTAAAGAAAAAGAATTTTAGATTTTTAACTGGAAATTCATTTTGAAAATTATAAGTTAGTAGAAATTTATTTATGATTAAAAAAATAGTTTTTTTTTCTTTTGCCATAAATTATAACGACGCTGCTAATAATACGATATATCGAAGCCGTAATTATCATTTATAAAATACAGTAAATAAAAAACCCTTTCTTTTTAATACAAAAAAGAAAAAAAAAAATTACCTGATAAGCTCTTAACTGTTGCGTCGGGTGTTCTTCAGCTAATTTATCGAAAGTTAAACTGCAAATTCGTGAACGATTATCCGTAACATTCTCGTATGCTGGTAAAGTAGAATAGTCCAGATAATAACTGAGCATAGCAATATAATCAATTGCCATTCGTAGAACTTCAATCTTTGAAAGCTTGTGTTTTGATCTCTCGTTGTTCACTGGAACTTTTCTACGAAGATTTTCAAGAGCATCGTTTAAAACGTGACGCCGCCTTCTTTCTCTAGCGCTTGCTTTTAAACGTTTTGATCGGTCCGCTTTACCATGCAGAGTCTTGAGTGGGGAACTTTCCTCTGAAGTAGTTGGTGAAGGACATAAACATTCAGAACAGTCATCTTCTCTCAAAGCTTGGTATGCTGGCATTTTCATTGTAAAAAGATTCCTGCGAGTTTTCCGGAGAAAAAAAGTTAAATTGACTTCGAGGCTGAGTGTAAACGAGAGTTATTCTCCGCTGTACAGTTTAACTGCTGGCCAATTTTCAACTACTGCTGACCATAATGTTACAACCTTTTATATGAGAAACCGCTGCTACTTTTCGCGCCTGCAAACCTTGAATGTTTATTGTTTTGCAAGTTTAAAGAGCTATAGTTTTATTATATTTTCTTGTTACACGTGTTTTTTAAAACAAAGAAATGAAATCGATTCTCATTCGACAACAAAATGCTTTGATCATAAAAAAACGATATTGACATTTAATTCAAACGCCTCGTGGTGGATTAAGGGAAAATTAAAATCAAATATAATAATTCGAATGTTAGGCCATGTTCCCAATGAACCTTTCAAACTAGTTCCCAGATTTTTTTGATAGAATCATAATACTTAAGAACAATGCATCTGGCTATGAAATTGTTTACTCTTCTTAATACTTCTAAACCACACAGCAACCATTTTAAACCTACGGTTAACTTAACAATAGGCGTTAATTAGATTTGCAACAAAAAACTTGATGAGTAAAAGAAAATAAAAAAAGAACATGCAAAAATGAATAGAAAAAAAGAGTTAGTTACGCAAATTGATAACAATTCCCTCGGGTCAAAATTTTTCTAACGAAGAATAAAAAAATAAACAAAGCATATATTATCTAGAAGATTTAATTCCATCAAAAACATCAAGTCTTACCTTAAAAAAATACGATTACGAACTAGAAGACTTTGGGAAATAATTTTTATTGCTTTTAATCATTTATTTTTTATTTATTAATTAAAATTTTTATTTAAAACTTACAGAAAGAGGAAGTTCTTAATGCGACAAGTTGCCTCTTTCATATAATCAACTCTCCCATTCATTTTGTAATTATATTTATAACTTAGTGTTTTAACACGCTTCTAATTCTGTTACAACTCACTCATCGAACGAAATCTTTTTTTAAATTTGAACAATAAAAACACCAAACACAGCATCAAATATGTTACTAAACAAACCTTCTCATACTTGTTTACTCCTGATCATTTTCTTTTGATTCAGCCTGGGAACTTCTTTTTAAAATAGGAAAATGTGTTTACTCTATAAGAGAAAACTTACCACGCGATCAGCGCGTGTGTAACATGACTAAAGAATCAACATTTTATGAAATTTCATCCTAAACTGATTTTAATAAAACTTTTATTTGAAAGAACATCAAAATGGTATAATTTTTAGGTTTGGACGATCAGAAAATAGAGAGAAAAAAAGTTACTGTAATATTCATCTTAAATCGAGGAGTATATGATTGGAAGGTCTTTCATAAAAACACCAATTTTAAGTTAGCTTATGAGGTGATTTACATTGTCTACAAAATATTCTAAAAAGCAGACCCTTTCTCTTAATCTTCTCATCTAAAACGTATGCCTCGCCACCTACGCAGAAGATATGCTCCGTCACCTATGCAGAAGATATGGGACGTCTAGGTGTTAATGCAAATATGACTAGTTTTAAACTAAATGTAAATACTCCAAATTAGTCGAGCTTTACCACAGTGAAGAAAAATTGTAAAACTTAAAATTTCGTAAAGTGGTTTAGTAAAAATCGACAAGCTTTAAATGAAGATTGACTTTTTCTAAAAACGAACTTCATTTGATCTTTTTTAAAAAACAAGAAGAAAAAAAAGAGGAAGATAAAGGTTGACTAAAACTTTAAAAAAATGGTATCAATGAAACCTATGGTATTTATTCAGCTTGTATCTCTACAACTGGTTATTGTTAACTGTTAACCGAGTTTTCAGGATGATACAGGTCATCAGCTGTTACGATAGTTTTATTTTCTTGATTAAAAAAAGCATGGCTTTAGCATAACTTTGCTGTAACCTATTTATTAGTCAGCATATAGAAATTTTTATTTTATGCAACCCTTGACAGAGGTTTTACGAATTAAATTTGTAGTTCTAGCTTTCTTTCTCATTATTACACTTTAAAATTGGTTTTGACGGCCCGGTTTACAGTCTGTCACGTTGGCCCGTTTTTTTTTACTACGTAAACTTTATTGAAAAAATTCTATTATCTAAAAAGAAATTTGAAAAAATATGCTATTTATTTATTTATTATATTATTTTACCAACTATGCAGCTATTAACACAAGTTTATTAAATCACTATTAGGGTTGAGTTTTGACCGAATTTTTTTACCAGTAAAAAACGGTAAAATAAATTCTATAAACCTATAAAAACCTATGAAACCTATAAAATGGTTATGCCGAAAAATAAGTCGTCACTCATTCTAGATCTAATTTTTGTAACAAACAATGTAGCAGTAGAAAAGTCTCACTAAAACTTGAGATATTTCAAGCATTCTTGAACATTTTTTAAAAACCATTATTTTCCGAAATTTATTGACATCAGTTCATCAGTAAATCGACAAAACAATTTTACCGATTAGCCAGTAAATTCTCAGTAAAAGCTCAACCATAATTACGACAGATTTGTGTTAACTAACGCGCTATGTATCATAAAAAAAAGGTAAATCATCTTCGATAGCTACTAGCTTGAATGACTTGGATGATCTTTAAACTTTTGTAAAACTAAAATGTTTAGACAACGTAAATAAACTTAAAGTTTACCCAATCAGAGGTTTTTTAGCATTACCCAATCAGAGGTTTTTTGACATTAGGTAAAATAATTATGCCATAATCCTTTTAAAATTTAAAATTTATAGACTCTCTTTTTTGAAAAAAGTGGTTCTTGCCAACTCGATAACAAAATCCTCAGCCTCTAGTGATAGATGCAAAGGTGGAAGTTATAAAGGATATCAAACATCCTTTTATAAAACAAATGACGCTGATAAAAGCTCTCCGTGGTATAAAAAGCAACTGGTTTCTGCTAAGTTGTAAACTGACTTAAACAAGCCCCAAGGTCCGAAGTATAAATGTTGACACTAATTTTGGCTTTCTTGTGATTTACTTATTGGTAACCACGTGTGTCTATGATTTTTTAATTTTGTAGAGAACTATTTTTTAAAACACTGTTTTTTAATGTTATACTCTCCATAACAACAACATTGTAACTTTTTTTTTATTTTCCCAATCTAATAATATCATATTATCTGCAGTTTTCTACAATCAGTTGTATTAACGTTGTGAATAATTGTGACTTTTAGATTGTTGTTTTAGCCAAGTGTCGACAACTAATTGGAAAAGGCAACTGAAGAGCCAAGTGTTGTATTATTTGCATTTTGTGACATTTGTTTTCTAAAGACAGAAAGTAGTGTGCAAGTGTAAAGAAAAATTACTGTAAAGTGTGGAACGTTGAAGTTCCTTCACCAACCATTTGGAGCAAAAGCATGCAGACATGTAAGCATTGTAATTAAAGTTGTGGTTGTTAATTTTTGTTGCAGAAATTGATATACAATATCTGATACATATAAAAATATAAGTATTAGATACAATAGGCAAAAGAAAATTATTGCTTTTAATAGTATATAGTTACTAATGAGGTCTTAACTTTACTTAGTCGAAAACCTATTGACCAGGTTTTTATTACCCACGGTTGCATTTTCTATGAAAAAATTTATAATCATTGATTTTTTATAGAAAATACAAGTCACTAGTCGACAATGCTACAAAAGTAAGTACTGAACCATACAATGCAATGCTAGAAAAGTAAGTGCTGTTAAAAACCATAAAATATGATTAGATCATACAAGAAAAACGTTATAAATGCATGCGGTGCTTTCAATAGCGAATCCCCAACTGATTGTGTTTTCCATATCGAATCCCCAACTGATTGTGTTCTGCAGATACAAGCTTGTATCAGTAACCATTTAAGTACGGGCACATCGAATGTCACTCATCACAACCAACTCATTTGTCTTCTATAAACCACTGAACATGCTGCTCTCATTAATGTCTTTTTTGGGGTCTCACGCTGGGGTATGCATAGCTGCTGAGAAATGTGGATCAAAGTCAACTGAAAGGATAAGTAGTGCACATTGTTACCAAAAAGGCATTCAAAAGTGTTTTTAGAATATTTAGATTTACCATTAATGAAGAAGGCGTTGAAATAGAAAATAATGAAGGTGATGTGGAAACTTTAGATGACTAAACAACTCAGGGTGTAGATGATAATGTTCACGTTATTTAGATCACGGGGAAGTACTGGACCTCTCTTTTAGCCTATTTTGTATATAATCAGCAGTTGACTAAAAGGATAGCTCAGATAAAAATTCTAAGATCAAAAGGCATAAAATAGAATCAGAAATGGGAAAATGCAGGAATAAAGTCTTAGTCATCATTTTTTTTTTGTCGTGAATTGTTTATGCGACCGCAAAGAGCTTGAGATAAGTGATAGAGAACCTAGTTTTCTTCAAGTGAATAATCATACAAATGATCTATTTTTTAACAAAACTCATAGCTCCGAGGGCAGTGATATTTCCCTTGAGATCTATCCTTGATCTTAAACTTAGCCTTTAACCTTATGCTCAATGCCCTAGAGATCTTAAATTTGAATAGTGCTACCTTGTTTACTTGAGAGCGCTGAACTTAATTAGATTTGAAATTTTTATGAAGTGGATTAACAAAATAACAATTAAAGTTGTTAGGATACAATGCAAAAACACTCGAATAAAATTTTTTAAAGATTTCAACATGTCTGTCCATACTTAATTTAGTCTAACATAATTATAATACGCTGAAATTAATGAAAATAATTTATTATAGTAATTATGAAAAATAATTACTTAAAATAATTATAAAAAAAAGTTTTAATTTATAGAAAATTATTTACATAAACAAATTTACATAAAAAAAACTACCTGGAAATATGAACAAGCATCTTCAGATATCAGAAGATTCTTCAAAACTTTTCGCTCTGTTTCTATTTCATAATATATGAATAGAAACATGTCTTGTATATAAATAATTTAAATAGAGGAGTAGTGGCAAAAGGTGGAGGCAACAGTCAGAGACATCTAAAGTTGAATCTGTATCAAATCATAGATGTATCTCAGACAATTTAAAGTTAGCATTGATAGCTTTTTGGAAAAAAAAACCCACAAAAAACAAAAAAACACTTAGAAACTAAATAAAATAAGACCTTTTATTCATAATATAGTAAAGATATAATATAGGAAAGAAAAACCATCCAAAGTCATCATAATTGACTACTTTAATCACTTTGAAGTGTCCTAAAAATAGACTCTTGTGTAACATCACAAGTTTCCTCATTCTTGTGCATGTTATCCAAAAGCTTTTGTTGTTTTACTATTTTCATTTTTTCTATTAAATTTTTTTCAACAATTGCATTAACTTTTGTCCGATGCTGTTCAAGCTTTAACCGGTAGGTATTTTTTTCAGGCTCAGATGCATTGCGCCACATATGGGACAACAGTTTACTTATCTGAGCAAATGTCAGTTTCGGATTTCGAGCAACTATTTTTGAGCGATAGCGTCTACAGAAAAATAAGTAGGCTGTCATTGTTTGCTTTTTTTTTTGCTTTCCACTTTTTGATTTGCTAGAGCAGAGTAAATAACCAATAGCTTTTTGGTATTCATCATTCATGAGCTTCTCTTGCAATTTCTCTGTTTCACGTTTCTCATTTAAACGCTGTTGGTCAAGAAAATTGCTGTCAATATTTAGTTCTGAAACCTTCTTTGAAGCACAAATATCTTCTACATTTATAGTTGATGCATCAGAAGAATTATTGAATGGTGTCTCCAAAGACAGCTCATCTGAAATTTGAATAGGTTTAACATACATGTATGGTTTCCCAACAAATTTTTTAAAAAGTTAAAAAAAGTCTAACCTAATAAAGGAAAATTTAAAGGTTAAAAAAAGTTAAGGGAAGTCACTGTAGAAAGATAAAAAAAGGAATCTGACATGCATATAAAACTTAAGTTTAGTGAATATTCTTGCAAACAATTATCTATAAACTGCACATGAACAAATTTGCTATATCATGATATATTTTTTTAAAAAAAGAACCTTGGTCTTCTTTTAAAGAGCTGCTTATTTCAACCTCTCCAGCAGTGTCTAATTCTTCTCTTCTTGCCCAAAAGACATGTTCTTGCTCTTTAGCTTCTTTACTATCATCATTAATGTTTTCGTATGCTTTAGTTTGCTTAGAGCTCTGCTTTTGTTGCTCAATTTGCCTTGCAAATAAATCTGAACTGCTTGTCATATTTGCATTTTTTTAAAAATAACTTTATATAATAGATGAGAAACACAATATATTAAACTATATTAGGTAGTCTTTCAAGGGTATTCCTCAGTTAAGCGGCCTAAAATAATTTTATCTTATGCTTTTACTAACACTTACGGAGGAGTTTTTTTCTTTTAAAACAAAAAGGTACATAATTACATACTTTACATAATTACATCGCATAAGTAACCATAATTTGATAAAAATTTAAACCTGAAAATAAAGAAAACTGTTCTATTTAAAATTTACAAATTTCCTTCAAACATATGGTTATCGTTGCCAAATTAAAAGAAAAAACTTTACAATTTAACTTTACATTTTATTTTTAAATTTTATCTTAGTAATGTAAAAAAGGAATCGTTTTAATTTCTTTAACAAACAAAAAAAAAGTTTCTATTTTTTTTATAACTTTTAACGAACAAAAACAAAACTTTTTTAAGTTTTAAGTATGATTTGCTTGGACTTAGTCGGAAAAATGCCACGTGGTAGGCCAACGCACCAACAGTTATAGTCGAAGCACAAGAAATCCTGGGCCATGACGAAATATTACGAAAACACTAGACTTTTTTTGATTTATGCAATATTCTAGAAGAATCAAGGGGACTTTCTTAAGTGGTTTGCAAAAAGAAAACTTATTAAGAATAATTTGCATTGTAAAATATGACGCATTTCTTTTGGCTAAAATTCATATAAAAATACAACTTAGGCTTCTCGTTGGTTTGGCAAAAACTGGAAAAAGTGACCAAGTGTTCCTGAAGGGTCATTTCTTAGTAAGAGTAGGTTGCTGCTAAGACAGTTTCTACTTAATATTTACGACTAGAGCCGCAATGTACCACAGGCTGATAACCAACATGACACAGGCATCCACGGTAGTGCAGCACTAACTGATTGGGTTAATTTTTGCCGAAAGGTCTGCGAGGTTGATACAGAAACAAACCTGTAAGCCATTGGTTGAATTAATGTCGACGGTACACCATATGTTGTTGAAATCAATGAATATAATTTTTTTTACAGAAAATACCATCGTGAATAATTGCGCCCTGGTCATTGGGTTTTCGGAGAAATTGAAAGAAATTCTCGTAGATGTTTTTTATGCGAAATTCCGAATCGTACTGCAAAAACCCTTAAAGAACTCATTCTGTAATATATTCTGGAACCCATATTGTTTCTGATTGACGTTCGTCATGTGGTGGAGTTGGGAATAATCATGACGGTATATATTTCCACGAAATTATCATCCACCAAACATTTTGTGAGTTCTTTAAACAATAAAAAGTTCAAACTCAAAACGTTTAGAAAATCTGGATGCGACTCAAACGTAAACTAAGGCAACAATTCGGCACTCAGAGGCTCTTTTTCAAGCACATCTGCATGAACTCGTGTGGCGGCAAAGATATAAACATTTCACTATTTTCAGCTTTTTTTTCTTGTGTAAACTGCCAGTATCCTATTTAAGTTTTTCGTCATTCTTCTACAGTAAGACAGTAATACACATAATAAATTTCGTTGTAAAATATTATGGTGCTTTTATTTCTTATTTTGTTTTTCTTTTCAAAGGAATTATAAGTTTATGTAAAAAAACTCATAAATTATTTAATGAGATCATTATGAAATAGTGAAACTCATTTTAATATATTTTTTTCATCTGTGGGCGAGAGTGTATTTATCTGACGCATTTGTAACAAAAACAAAAAACCCTTCAAGATATATTTTTTTTAATGCCACTTAACTGAATAATTACCCCAGATTAATTGAGCTCAATTATAATTCATGTGTAGATGCTTAACTACACATGCAAAATTATGAATAAAAGAGCAGTCTGATTTCAAACTCTGGTACTGATTTTAAATTATAACTTTTTGTTGATAGATTTTTTCAAGACCGCATAAAACAACAACAACAAAAGAATTAAGATTTGTTTAGTACTTTGTTTTTTTACTTCATCTTATATATACATACATACATACATACATACATACATACATACATACATACATACATACATACATACATACATACATACATACATACATACATACATACATACATACATACATACATACATACATACATACATACATACATACATACATACATACATACATACATACATACATACATACATACATACATACATACATACATACATACATACATACATACATACATACATACATACATACATACATACATACATACATACATACATACATACATACATACATATTTCAATGCCATTTAAAAACAGTTCAATATACGGATGATAGAAAAATACAAAATTACTTCTGTTCTATTCATGCGACTTTTTCATTGCACAATTTTTAGAAGTGCTACTCAATCTGCTGTATCTTGGCACCCAAACAAGCTATCTGCACTGTTTAAGGTGTTAACAATTTATTTACTTTCTGATCTGAGCTGAAAGAAAAAAATTTATTTGCATGTGCTATTTGAAAAAGTGTTTGGCATTACAATTTCTTGAGCTTCAGTTAAGCAAGTTTTTAGTAGTTAACGATTTTTCATACGACCTTATAGAGCTCGAATGAAAGATAAAAAGGTAAAAAAAATGACCTAGTTTTTCTTAAGTGTAGCATGAACATAAATTACTATAAGAGGCTGAGCAATAACTTTACAAAAATTGTGTGGATTAAAATGTATAAACTCTAAGGAACATATGGGCGAAATTGAAATCCTTTGTTTAATATCTTTTTCCTACTTTATCATCACATTTTACCAGTGGGGATTTTCTGCATTTCCGTTCTGTACCCATATCTGCGCTTTTTCGTTTATTTATAGTAAAGCAGTAAAATCAAGATCTCATTTGCATGATCTTATAAAACCTCAGTTGCATGATCTTAAAAAACCTCAGTTGCATGATCTTACAAAATACATCTCATATTTTTTGAGGTTAAATAAATTCTTATAGCTAAATCAAACTTAACTACGGATTTTATTAAATTGTGACCAAAATGGTTGACAATTCAATGAAAATAATCTTTTGGCTTATTTTTAACAATTACATTTTTTAAGTCATGCACATGGGTGGTTTTGATTTTAAGAATAGAATACTTGCCCATTGTTAAACAAAGTTCCGTGTTTATAAGTTTTCAAAAACATCTTAGTGTACATTAAAAACATCAAAGTGTACATTAGATAGAGAAAAAACATCTTAGTGTACATTAGAGAGAGAAAAACATCTTAGTGTACATTAGAGAGAGAAAAAACATCTTAGTGTACATTAGAGAGAGAAAAAACGTTGAGAGTTAAAGTAAACCCTGATGGTTTCTGATCTTTTTGTGAATAAAATTATTATTTTTATGAATAAAATTTTATTGTGGATAATATTGAAAATTTTATTGAATTTTATGAAGAATTTAAATATTTAACTTTATACATCGTTTTTTCAGAAATCATTTTCTAAAAAACTCATACTTAGATTCTTTAAAGTGTTTAACTAGCGTTATTGTGCTAAAGATTTTTAACCATACAAAGCTTGATGAATCATACAGAGCTTGATGAATCATACAGAGCTTGATGAATCATACAAAGCTTGATAAATCATACAGAGCTTGATGAATCATACAGAGCTTGATGAATCATACAGAGCTTGATGAATCATACAAAGATTGATGCATAAAAGTGGAATGCCAGTTGCATTTATTTATCAATAGAATTTCATATTGCCTCAACTGGGTATATTGATTTTTCTTAAAGGTCACTCATGAATCACACAAAAAAAACACCAAAATACGGTCGGTATTTTCTCAAAAACTTCGGCACGTCCAAATCTCAAGTATATTTGAAATCAGTGTTTAAAAAAGTTAATATTTAGCTCGCCTATTCAATTTTATTGATGAAAAAATCTTTACTGACAAGACATCGTTCTTTAGACACAATTTAATGCATATGAATTTAAACTTTCTTATGCTAAGAAAGTTTAAATTCACTAGACTTTTAAAACTAACGTTATCACGTCAGTAACTTATGTTTCTTCTAATTTTTAGAAACAAGTTTAATACAAAAGTTCAATACAAAAGAATTTGAGTCGTAAACTTTTGAGTCGTGATGCTCGACGCAAGAAACGATGACATATTTACTTTCCGTTAATAATTTATGAGGTGTAAAGGTGTAATTAGTTAATAATTTATGAGGTGTAATTAGTTAATAATTTATGAGGTGTAATTAGTTAATAATTTATGAGGTGTAATTAGTTAATAATTTATGAGGTGTAATTAGTTAATAATTTATGAGGTGTAATTAGTTAATAATTTATGAGGTGTAATTAGTTAATAATTTATGATGGTGTAAAAAGCAGCTGATGCACGTATAGGCTGTTGTGAGCCAACGAAGTGTCTGAGAATATTTTAACAATTTGTCAGTGAGCTCCTAAATGTGTTGATAATTCAAAAAATGTGTAATGCTTTTAAATTAAGAATACTTGTTTTAAAATTATTTGGTTAACATTCTTAAAAGATAAAAGAAAAAAGTTTGAAAATGTATTGTTAATTTGAATCTACTTTTAAATTTTATCAAACTCACAAAACTTTGAAAGAAGGGTGGCAAAGGTGATGGCAATCTAAGCTGCAAACCAATGCAGGATTTCATCTTGGAAGGAGGGCTAAAAAAATATAAAAAATTTAGCCAACTATATTTATTTCCTTGTATGTTTAATGTATTTTAAAAGTGGTAATAAAAGAATTCCATGTCAATAGATGGGTAACCTTACAAAAAATCAACTAGTATTATTTTTAATTCTCTTGTTGAAATTTATAAACTGCAGTTTTTCTCCATTAGCTTTCCGTTACTCAAAACGTACATCAATTTAAGGTCAGGGATTTTGCCCTTATTATCCCCTCTCGTCCTCCCCCATCCTCGTCCTCCCCCATCCTCGTCCTCCCCCATTCTCGATATCTTGCATTTATTGCGCCGCTATTAGTATGATATATACAAACCATGATTTTATGATAATATTCTTTAAAAACAGAATTGTTTTTAAGAAATATTATCAATTCTCCTAATGCTGTATGAATGATCAAAATATGAGATTAATGAGTTATTTTTTTTTAAAAAAAAAAAACATTATCATGCATTTTTTTCCAATCTGTTGGTTCTCAGTCAGAATTATGTCAACTTCCAAAATCTTTTGTTTTAATTGTTATAGAAAATAAACGTTAATCGCAGCTTTTTATACGAAGTGTTTATTTAAACATAAAAAAACCACAACACAAGTGAGCTGTCTCACCGTGGGGAATATTAGTAACTGCTATAAGTTTATTGTACATTAATAGGAAATAAACAGCGTCCTGTGCATTGAAAAAATTTAGGGTAAAGATGGTTTTGCGCTCCCGTTCCATTTAAGTTCATTTTCCGGTAAAAAAAAATTACTAAGATGAGAAATAAGATATTACAAACAATAAGATGCACATAATCCTAAAATAATAACGGATTAAAATAAGAAGCCTTTTGTGGGAATGGCGGCCGGGCTCAGTGGGACCCAATAAGATGCATAATCCTAAAATAATAACGGATCAAAAAAGAGAAAGCCCTTTGTGGGAATGGCGGCCGGGCCCATAAAAATAGTCACATAGAAGTAAAAGTCATTGAAACATGAAACTCCAAAAAAGTAAACAAATGATAAAATAAATGAAAAATTTCATTAAAAAAAACATTTTGAAACGTATTTCATTACATTCATTCAATTTATCACAGAAAAAATTGGTTTGGCAAAATCTAAAATAAAATCTTATTATGCACATATGAAGGAGTGGTGTGTCCTATCTAAAGCTTATCATCTGGTATTTCACGGAAAAGTCAAATTAAAACAGCACAGATAAAATGAGGTATTGTTGTGAAAAACGTTTTTCTTTGTTAATATTAGTTTAATTTTTTTAGATTTCGAATTGTCTTAGTTTGCCATATTTTTGCAAAGCAACTCTATCAAATCGCGATTGTTTTCAATAAAAATTTTCTGACTGATAGATAATTACTTTTGTATTCTTCCATGCCAATCCTTCCCTAAAATTGTCAGAGTAGGACGGATCACAAATTCAACGTTCCGCTGTTGCAGAAGAAGTTCTTCGTGATTTGAGAAAAAAATTATATTTTTCAAAAAAAAAAAAAAAGAAAAGAAAAAGAGAAATCAATGACTAAAAACCATCAAGTGACGAAAACGAATAGGTTGTTTTTATATTAACAATTTTGCCATAACTCACCATAGTGCCTTGTGGCATTCTGCTGGATTAAAACTTAAAACGTTTAATCTTAAAATTATCATAAAATTAGGTTTAATTGATTAAGAAAACTAGTATTTACATTTTATATAACAAAATGTCTTTTCAGTTTAAAAAAAGTTCTTTTAGGAGCAAATTACGCAGCTCCGAAATCAATCAAACCACGGAGATAAACCAGACATCCCATTTTACGAATACGGACCACTTAGGAATGATAGATTAATATGAACCTCAAGTGACCCGCGAAATCAAGTTCTGTAAATAATAAAATCGGTAGATTAGACAGATATTTCCTTTTTAACTCGCTTTAAATATTATTAGGGTTTTTATTTCTTATCGATCTTTCTGACGTTCTAAGAAGTTATGCACACAATGGTATGTAACCTGAAGTTTAAATGTTTGTGCATGTGTTTGTGTGTGTGCTGAGTTTTTATATTGCAAATATAAATAAGCAGCAGGAAAGGGGCATTATCATAGCAAAAGCAGAAAAAGGGGCATTATTATATTGGGCTCAATGAAAAAGCCTTTAAAGACAGATGGTATAAGCATAGGAATTATTTTTGTTATGAAAGTAAGGCAAACTCCACTGAACTTTCTAAATTTGTATGGGAGTGTAAAAGTAAAGGTTTAGAACCCATCCTTATATGGAAAATCCTCGATCAGGGAGTACCATTAAACCTAGTGGCAATTACTGTAATTTGTGCTTGACCGAAAAGTACCACATTGTGTCAAAACTAGGCTTGCTCAATAAACGAAGCAAACTAACATCAAAGTGCTGCCATGAAAATAAATTTTTAATATATAATTTTAATGCCATCATAGCAGACACTCCATAGCACTATTTTTGTATTTTTTGTTGTCACGTCTTTTTAGGGTTTATAACATCTGATGATTGCTATTGCGTGAAATTTTAAGTAATATAATATAAACCAAGCTGATTATGTAGTTTGTATAATAATAATAACAATAATAACAATAGTAATAATGATAATAATAATGATAGTGATAATGATAATGATAATAATAATAATAATAATAATAATAATAATAATAATAATAATAATAATAATAATAATAATAATAATAATAATAATAATAATAATAATAATAATAATAATAATAATAATAGTAATAATAATAATGATAATAATAATAATAATAATAATAATAATAATAATAATAATAATAATAATAATAATAATAATAACAACAACAATAATAACAATAATAACAATAATAACAATAATAACAATATGAATAATGATAATAATAATGATAGTGATAATGATAATGATAATGATAATAATAATAATAATAATAATAATAATAATAATAATAATAATAATAATAATAATAATAATAATAATAATAATAATAATAATAATAATAATAATAATAACAACAACAATAATAACAATAATAACAATAATAACAATATGAATAATGATAATAATAATGATAGTGATAATGATAATGATAATAATAATAATAATAATAATAATAATAATAATAATAATAATAATAATAATAATAATAATAATAATAATAATAATAATAATAATATATAGCATGTTTACAAATTGATATACAAATTATATGTATATATTTTTTAGAATATGGCCCATTGTTATCATTCTGCTTCTTTTTAACCTTATTACAGATGTCACGCTGGGAGGTTTAAATTTTTAAAATCATATTATTTGATATTTTATATATTTATTATTCATCAATACATGAAATTCATTTGAAGTTAGAAAAATATGTATATGTATGTATAGCTTTCCTGCAGTGAACACATTTCAATTTTTTCTTCTCCTAAAAAACTCTCCTCTACAAAAGTTTTGCATTTATTTTATACTTAAAAAATACCTCAGTTGCGTTCATAAAAAAAAAAAAAACTGAAACTCTAACTATATTTACAATATGTCAAGAAAACTACATCAATATCCACTTTACATAGTTTTTTCAGTGCAAATCAATTACAGCATGGGACATATATAGATATGTGTCTTAAATTAATAAGAAATACTAAGAGATGTCAATGATCACCTTTTAAATTATTTTACAGTTACAATAGTTAGCAGTTACAATAAACATTTTTTTGGTAGTAAACAGAAAATGTAATTATTTTTACATTTTCTGTTTTCTTTCTCGTTTCACATTTTATTCACTTGTTGATTGATTTTTTTTTTCTTGATGATTTTTTTTTTTCATTTTCTTTGAAGCTAAATTACTTAAATGTAAAATTGATATTTTCTACCTTTTCTTTAAACTTTTTTTGCAGTTCACTCAAAGCCATCTGAACCAACAGGTATATGAATGTATTTGGTTATTTTTTTTGCTTATATTACAATGTTATGCTTTTTTAAACCTTCTATGTCATTGACTTAAGACATGTACCAGAAAAAATCAGCGTGGACATTATAAAGGATATTTATCTAACTATTGTATTTCAATATTGAATGTTATGTATATTTTGAAACTAGATATATTAATATTTTTAAATTTCACTTAAAAAAGTTTGTGAAGTTTTGTACGTGAGAACGCACTCACTTTGCGTTTTACACTCGACATCAGCTTTTGCACAGTCTTCGGCTGGACTTTCTTGGTAGCTCTCGTCCATTTATTTTTGAAGTCTTTAATGTTTTTGGCTTCTTTTACATTGAACCTTAGTTTTCTTTTGACAAGAGCCCAATATCTTTCGATAGGACGTAGTTTGGGACAATTTGGTGGATTGCAGTGTTTTTCAACGAAATCTACTTTATGTTCTCTAAGCCAGTTTAAAGTTGTCCCAGAGTAGTGACATGATACTAAATTGGGCCTAAATAACAGGTTACCTGTGTGTGTTCTTAAAAACGGCAAAAGACGTTTCTTGAGGCATTCTTTTATGTATATTTTGGTGTTAATTGTTCCCTTAGTCACAAAACAAGAGCTTCTTTCACCACATTCACAAGTTGCTTGCCAAACTAAGAATTTTTTAGCAAATTTTGGCATTCCAATGCATTTATATTTGGAATTCAGTTTCTTGCGATTAATTGCTGAATAATATTGGTGTCCTGGAAGAGATCAGAAATATTCAGCACAATAAGTTTCATCATCAATAATCAAACAAGATTTTTTAGCACATAATTTTTTATAGAGCAGCTTTGAACATCGAATTGCGACATTTTCTTGCTTTTCTTCACAACAAGGAACTTTTTTCTTTTTATAAGATTTATAACCACAATTTCTCTTTACTCTTTGTATAGTGGAAGCACTTGTCTTAAATTTATTCGCTAATGTTCGAACAGAAATCTCCGGTTTTCTGTCTAAGGCATCTTTTACCTTTTTACCAAAATCTCGTCTAACAAAACATTTTTTTCTTTCACTTCCTGATTTTCTTTTGATTGTACAAGTGTCCTTAAATCGTTTCACAATGCTCTGCACTGTTCTCAAAGCAATCTGCAACTCTTTAGAAATTGTTTTGTTTGATACACCAGGATTTTCAATGAGAAAATGCAAAATTTTTTCTTGCTTCTTATCTTGATTTGATGACATTTCAATTAAAGCAAATTGTTTTAATAACAGAGTTGTTTAAATCTTGAACAACATTAATACAATCACATTTTAAAACAATTAGCTATTTTAAATGATGTACGGTTTCCGTAAACACCACATCAGATAACGCGCAGTTTTTTTCTGGTACATGTCTTACTTTGTTTTTTAGGTCCTTCCAAGTCGATAAGTTTGTTAGGTTTGTATAATTCAAATTCCATCCAAACACACTTTACTTTTATTCTTACTAATGCTTTCTTTGATTTTTGTTTGCCTTTTCAAGAAGTTTTTTTTAAGGATTATTCTTGTAATATTCTTGTTGAACTTTTGAAATAGTTGGCGGCTTAACTTTTTATCCAACTCTTTCAAAAGGAAGTGAACCAACAGGTAAATAGTTTTTTTTATACTTGAGTTTGTGTTATTTCTTTATGGCTAGCTAGTTTGGTATCTCTGCAATTTTGTGTGATTTAAAGTGCATTTAAATGAATGCTAGAATCATGATTTTTTTTTTTACTTTAGGTACTTTTTGATTATAAATATAATCCAATGCATCTGTTTGTTTTAATTAAAGTTATCATGAATTTTTTAGGTCCTTCCAAATTCAAATATTTTTCAGGTCCGTATGAATAAATTTGGTTAATGTTTAGAGTTTATAACAGGATTGGTTATTAAAACATTACTGGAAATAAAACTGATGCTCTTAAACAAAGTTGATTGTCTTTAACTAAGTTGTTTCCAAATGAGCAGTTTTCAATTTTGTCTGATTTTTGCATCAATGTTACTTGCATTTTCTTTTGAAGCTATGTTTGTCAGTTGCAAAACTGATATTTTCTAATTTTTCTTGTTAAATTATCAACTCATACTTTTAATCTTTTTTTGCAGTTCAACCGAAGCCATCTGAACCAACAGGTAAATAAATATATTTAGTTTTTTTTTTTTTTTTTGGCTTATATTGCAATTTTATGCTTTTTTAAAAACCTATGTCATTTAATTGACTTACTTTGATTTTAGGTACTTCCAAGTCAATAAGTTTGCTAGGTTTGTATAATTTAGATTCCATCCATTTAGTTAAGTCATTTGATTTCCTATCAAATGACTTAAATAAAGTAAAATGGCTTAGAAGATAATTTCTTCTCAAATGCTTCCTTTATTTTTATTTGCCATTTTTATTTACTATTTTTATCAACATTTTTCTTGTAGTGTTTTTGTGTTAAATACTACCTAAATTATTTTTTCAAGAAACAATTTAAAAAAAAAAAAGGCCAATTATTGGTCAAATACGAATTGACAATATGTCAACCTTAGTCAATTGACTGATAAGAGGCAAGGAAACTAAATAAGGTTTAGGAAAAAGAAGAAACTTATCCTACATAAGATTGAAGTTCAGGTTTCATTGTTGCTGTACCAAAAATTGAAGGTTGTTCTTCTAGTAATCATAAAAAGATTGCTCAAAGAGCTTTTAGAAATCATGGAATAACAGCAGAAATGTTAGGCCTTGTTATAAATCTTAGGGAAGGATTTTACATCATTCTTTATTTTATGTCATCTTAACATCCTGTAAATCTTTATATGGTAGAGTATCAACATAAAAACAGTAGAACTGTATGTAACAATTTATCTTCAGTATATAATGCTACAAGATCTTCATAATTTGGTCCTCAGGTTATAAGAGAGAAACCAGTTCCGGCCTCCCTAAGAGTGTTCAGAAGAATTGTAATAGGGATATTAAAATTTACAGAGAGAACATTTTTCAAAATAGTTTTTGTGTATATTTACTAACCAGGAGGTATTGAGGAGGCTTCTATGTCAAGGTGACCCCCTCCCCCTATATTAGCTCCTTGTATATGAGTTTAGGCTCTAAACTAAAGCTTCAGCTTCAAATTGTGGTAAAACTCTTTATAATCAAATAAGTATTATGATACGTTTATTTTATTTAACAAGTTACATCAACAAATCTTACTAGTTTAACATGAAATAGAACACCATGTAAAACCAAATTCCTAATGTTTTTGCCAGTTTTGTGTTTTATTTAATCTAATTTAAGGTGTATAATTACAAAAAGTATAATATTTAACAAATTATGGTTAAAAAGTGGGTGCAGCTGAATAGAAAATGGCAGGAGATTATATATTTAAAAAACACTCAAAATAATGTCAAGATCACGTAGCACTTTCATTGCCCTAATGAATTAAAAGGTGAAAGATCATGTAGCACTTTCAATGCCCTAATGAATTAAGGTAAAAGATCATGTAGCACTTTCAATGCCCTAATGAATGTGAAAGATCATGTAGCACTTTCATTACTTTTAATGAATTAAAAGGTGAAACAGAGTGTTGTCACTTAATTTAAGTTTTTTTTTTTTTTTTTTATTTAAAAACTAACTCTAAATGGTTTTAAAAACATTTTTAAAAATTTCAGTCTGAAATGCTTTCATTATTTTTACTTTACCTTTTCAAGTTACTGTCACTTGAAAAATTTTTCTTGTATCTTAATGCAAAATAATGATTATTATTAATGTATTAATCTTAATGAACTTTTGAAACAATTGGCAATTTTTTTTTATACTTGAGTTTTTGTTATTTCTTTATGGCTAACTAAGTTTGTATCTCTGCAATTTTGTGTGATGTAAAGTACATTTCAACAAATACTAACAATTTTTTTTTGTGATTCATTCATGCAGGCATGAATGGATCAGTATGAATGGATTTGTCTTACATTTACATCAATATTACTCTCATTTTCTTTTGAAACTTTGTTTGTTAGTTGCAAAACTGATATTTTTTACTTTTTTTTTGCTAAATAATCAACTCATACTTTTAAACTTTTTTTGCAGTTCAACTAAAGCCATCTGAACCAACAGGTATATGAATGTATTTAGTTGTTTTTTTTTTGGCTTATATTCCAATTTTATGCTTTTTTAAAACCTTCTATGTCATTTAAATAACTTACTTTGTTTTTTAGGTCCTTCCAAATCAATAAGCTTGTTAGGTTTGTATAGTTCAAATTCCATCCAAACACATTTTACTTTTATTCTTACTAATGCTTTCTTTGATTTTCGTTTGCCTTTTCAAGAAGTTGTTTTAAGGATTATTCTTGTAATATTCTTGTTGATCTTTTAAAAAACAGTTGGCAGCTTAACTTTTTGTCAAGCTCTTTCAAAAGGAAGTGAACCAACAGGTAAACAGTTTTTTTTTATACTTGAGTTTGTGTTATTTAAAATATATCACTCCTACTTAACACAGGGCTGCGTTTGAAAAAAAATTTTCTGTTCCTGGGTGTTTCTTAGGTAATTCCTAATGAAATTGGCCTTCTAAACCCAAATATGATATTCATTTTGCTCAATCAGGTCAGGTTATTGAAATACAGCACACCTATTTTTTTTGAGAAAAACATAATTTTCAAGAAATCTCTCATTTTCATCCTAGTAATGTAATACATTGCAATAATTATTTGTGAACTGAAAAAAGGCTCAGTTGAACTCCTTTATTAACTTTACACTTAAAAACAACTTGTGAAGTAATCGAATACTGTAAAGAAAAAATCTTTTTCCCGAGGAAAGAAGTCCTTGATGCCTTCTGTTTGTGAAGAGTTATTGGTTCATTGCGTTTAAGACAATAGTCAGCTAACATTATATGTCCCAACGTCCTTGATATCTGGTCTCCATCGTTTTTATATCCTGGTGGAATCTTTCACCCTGTTCCTTGCTGTAATCTCCACAGTTTTCAGATGTGGCTGGAGAAAATGCATTTTTATTGACATGCGAGCTCCCAGTTTTTCAAAGCTTTTTATAAGCTCATTGATATGTGAAACATATTCAGAGCTTCTTTTATATCCCAGAAATCCTTCAATTACAGTGCTGAACATTTGCCATGTA
>NW_028324304.1:6666240-6683740 GCF_058129835.1 Hydra viridissima | reverse complement strand
ATTTTATATATTACTTTTGTTTCTTGAACTTCTTTCCGAGTGCTCTATTTGTTTTGGAGCCTTTTTTTTTTAAGTTTATTTGTATTAGTTTGATAAATATGAAACTAATGTTTTGTCAGTAATAAATTTAAGTATATTTGAAGGTGTTTTTATTTCTGTTTTAAGTTTGCAATCTGATTTTTTCTAATAACTCCAACTAAACTATTTAATACAACCTCTGAAAAAAACAACTAAACTTGCGATATACATCTGCATTTATAAAATCTCCCCCTTTGAAACAATATATTTTAGGATTAGATTCTATAAAATTACAGAAACAGCTAGTCAACAAAAACTAAAAGTACAGTTTGATGTTGCCAAAACAGTTTCAGTTACAAAACTGTCAAATTACACCCTTTTTTTCTCGTTTAATTTATCAAAATACCTGTTTTTAAGCACTAAATTTAAGTAGATTTGATCATGTTTTTATTTCTGTTTTAGAAAAGACCACTCTCCAATTCTTTGTAATAACTATAACTTAACTATCAGGACAAATTCTAAAAAAAATTAAAAAAAAAAAAAAAAATCGAGCTACATCGGCATTTTTGTGGTTGGACTCGCCCCAGTAAAATTGTGGTAAACATTTAAATTTTAGGTGTTATGTTCCTTATTAAATATTTTAAGTTGTTTCATTGGATTCGTGGGCCCAAAATATGTAAAGGTACAAATTTTCAGCTTTCCAACACACATATAACAGAAACTAGGACCAAAACCATTTTTAAAAATGGCGGATTTTTGTTGGTTGGAGGCAAACTTTAAATAGCTATATCTTAGGAACCGATCGAAATTGCATGATAAAATTTTCAGGATGTTCATAATTTACTAAAATTTTTAAGTGGTTTAAAAATCAGCAAAATCTGAGACTTAGGGTTGCATCTTCAAAAAAAATTCGATGTTTTCACATGGAATCACCCAATTATGATAGAAGTTGTAAAAAAATTTAAGTTATTTAAGTTTAAAAGTGTTAATTATTACTATAAATAGTAAAACTCATAAATTGCTTTGTTCTAAAGCGTCTAAAGTAAAATCAAATTAACAGGCATTAACACTGCTTGACACTGAATTCTGTCAAGTAAGTTTTCTGGTCACCAAGCAGCATTTCTTACATTTCAACAATGATTAACCTCATCCAGCCTAGATTTTTTTTTTTCATTTGACAGCTTTTTTCAAGTTGCCTATTAGCATTTACATTAATAACTTCATAAGCCTAATACTATCTATTTCAATTTCACTATTATCATTAAACATATTACCAGTAATCTTACTATTGTTACAACTGAATAAATGAACATAAAAGAATCTTACAAATTGTGATCTTTTCTAATCAAAGACTTTATTTAAACTTAAGATTTATTGAAGTCCATAGCTTTTTATATGTTTATACACATTAGTCATTTATCAAAAATATTAAACAATATTTATTTACATCAATTATTTTTAATTTAACAAAGAATATAGACTGCAATGCACAATTGAAAAATATCATCATTTTTTTTTCAGCTACTTTCAAAAGGAATTTTTTTTATTTTTTCTATTCTGTTAATTTTTCTAAGAAAGAATATTTATATAGATAAAGTGAAAAATAAATTATACTGAAATATAGGCAGATTTATGTTTACAAACTTTCATGTCAACAGATTACAGACAGTTTTCCATGTTAAATACATAAAGCATATATCTAATATGAAGTGAATCCAATATAAAATAAATCAAAATAGTTAACTTACACAAACCAGTATCAGTTACACTGTGTGAAGTAACTAAAAAGCACTTAAGTTCTTTTCAATTGCTCTAAAAAATAACTCTCAGCTCTTTCCGATTGCACTAAAAAATAAAACAAAACTTTCTTAGCTGAGTTGCCTAGTTTATAAGAATCTGAAAACAGATGAGTAAAAAACCAAGAATAAACAAACATTTATTTATTAGAACTACTATATTTAAGCAAATTAAATTAAACAAAGAATAACGCCAATTCTCCTTAAAGGCTAAAAAAAAAAATTTCAGCTCAAATTTGCTTGCAGACCTTGCTTGTAAAACCATGTGAATAAGAAGCATATTTAGAAAAGCCTAGAAACTACTTAAGAATGACATATGCAACATTGAAGTTTGAACGTTGACTGGACTAATTAATAGCAGATGTTTTTAAAAAATTCATATAAATTTACATATATTCGCTCTTTTATATCGTATAAACCCATCATATGATAAATCTGAAACGAAAAAATGTAATGGATAAGTGGATAAGTAAATACAAAGAAAAACATCATATTTGAATCATAAATCAATATATCTGATAGAGATAAGATGTCATGATAAGAGAGTAGTAGTTGTTAAATATTGTTATTTCATGTTAGCTTTTAGAAAAAAATTCATGTTGGTACGCCATGGTTCTTAAAATTCAAATTGAGATATAAACAAAATGTATATACGGCAAAATTTTTTTTCTTGAGTGCCTTTTAGTAAATGATTAAAAGCAGTGAGTTTCAATAATAAAACTACTTATAATTTTTAACAATAGACACCAACATAAGGGTAAGCAAAATGTAACAACATTATAACATAAATAACAACTTTACACAAAACCTTGCTCAACACATTTGCCAAGTCACACACTTTGAAAACATGTAAACAACATAATATAAACATATATACTAACTATAAAACACAATATATTTAACATAAATAACAACTTTACACAAAATCTTGCTCAACACATTTGCCAAGTCACACACTTTGAAAACATGTGAACAACATAATATAAACATATATACTGACTATAAAACACAATATATTTAACTTTACATAACATATATAAACACCTCATTTAATATTTATATACACAATAGATACATTTTGTACTATTATGTAACACATATTACCACATACATATATTTATCAAAAACTTTTTAACTTTGAACATAATATAAACATATATGCAAACTATCAACATATATAACTTGAACTGCGCGAACAAAAAAATTAAAAATAACATGAAAAAATCTAAAAAGATTCATACATATATTCATATATAAAGACATATTTTGTAATAAAATATCAAATAATAATCATATTTAACTTAAATCTAATTCTTATCGAATAAAGAACAAAAAACAGATAGAAGAACTGCAATCCTTATAACAAAATTTAACGTTTAGCAGCAATAAAATGTCAGTGTTGGCTAGAAATTTTAATTTATTTTTCTAAATTTTCTAAAACAGAACAAAAAAATCTATATATAATCTATATCTGATAAAAATAAGTAATTATTGCACTGATAATCAGTAAAAACTGTACTGGAGATATGTGATACTACTTTAGCAGAACGATCTCTTCATATAACTTTTCATGTATTCCTGACGATTCCTTTCCATTCAAGACAAGCTTTTTACTAAATTTTTCAAGAGAAACCTTTTTCATTTTAAAGCGCATTCTTAAACAAATTTTGCTTTCGTAAATTTAGTTTAAGAATGCGCTTTAAAGCAAAGATTTTCGTTTAACCATTATATGTTGATATTTGATGAAAATCGGGTACGATATCGTACCCGATTTTGATCAAATATCATTTAATACGTATTTTTGATAAATAAGTGGTATTGAACTCGAATTCGAATCTTAAAACTAAATGCGTATTTTTCTGGTATCAACGGCGGTATGTTATACGTGATCAATAATCCGAGTATATACAATACTAAATATGCCGACTGGGTAGTTTTTTATTATCAAACCGTTCTTCCCAAGAGTCAACTAGACAGGCTAAAAACAGAAACGGTCTTCTCGGGAACTACAGAGAACCACCTCCTTCATTTAAGTGAATGGATGAAAGACGTAAGTTTTAACTATCTTTAAAGTATAATTATATTATAAATGTTACAATAGTCTTACAATTCTCAACCAAAGTCCATGACCTGCCATGAGTATTGAGTGCTCACCTTCTAATCAAAAGTTTCACGATTAAAACTACATCTTTTTTTTGCACCTATTAAGTTCATATCTATGTTTTGGGCTTAAGAGTTGTAATGCTAAATAGATTGCAATCCCCACTACCATCCATTTACAATTAGGGATGTAAACTAATAAAAAGTAGACTGGCATCACAATTTTTGATTGTTACTTTTAGGTTGGCAATATGCATTTTTTATGGAGATGGCAGAAGTTAAGTCAACCCAAGGAGAAATTCTTGCTGCGCTAGAAAGGCTAGGACGGAGAACTAACCCAGGAAGTTATTCGCTTTTTGTTAGTAAGTGTCATTCCCTTGAAGAGTTTGATACTTTTGAAAAAAAGATGGCGACTGAAGTAGAATTTAATATTTTGGTAAGTGTTATTAACAATAAAGTTGTTTTTTCAATATAGTTCATTGTAATCCAGGTCTAATACATTAGGGAATCATAAAGGTGACAAGGCTAGGTTTCACTGTTTTGTTTTGTTTGTGTTCTAACTGGGAAAATCAAGTTGCTATAGTAGCAGTATAGTTACTTTATTAAATGAAAAACGTTTATACTATTCAGTATTAACTTAAAAGTATAAAAATACTTCATAAGTTTATTACTTAAAAGTTGTATAAACATTTCTTTTCAAAAATCATGCTAAAGGTTGTAAACTGTCAGCCTGGAGTATATTTGTTCATGAAAGTTATTAGGATGGATATTAAATTAGACAAATAGATCAATTGATTCCATGGTATGACATGTTTAAGTTTTTACACCTCTTTTTATTTAGGTAAAAAGGTTAAAACAACTAGGTGGATGAACACCTCGCAGCTCGTCAGCAAATGCATAAACGAGACTCGTGATAAAAGTGTACAAGCCCAGTTAAACAAGACCGGAAGTAAGGGCAAACGTTCTTTTAACAAGACCCTAACTCTGCAAAGGAATTTTTGGTAAATATTTACTTAACTTAAAAATTTTTAAAATGTTAAAACAAATTATGTTTAAGACAAAATGTTAAAGAGAATTTTAGATTGATTTACTATTTTCATTAAGTCCTTTGTTCTACTATCATTTTAGTTTTCAGCTGCATTAGTATCGGATGTAAATTCAGCAAAAGTGATCGATTCGTTCATCGGTGAACAGTTAAAACGTGCGCCTCGAGCCGTTGAAAAAGAGAAAGATGGTTTCTTGTAATATTTATTTACAAATAAAGGAAAAATTATGTATTTTTAATTTATTAAATAAAGAAAATTTCTTATTTAACTTTTTTATATATACACGTAGCTTTTTCGTTCCTAGAAATTATAGAAATAATTGTAGCTAAATCATCAGAAAACTAGCTGTTTTTCATTATTAGTACGAGTCACAAATTTTGTTTAGCGAGCGCGTCATACACCTCCTTTTAAAAACGCTTAAAAGCCGTTTAAGAAAGGTTTCTTTGAGACGTGTAAAACACGTCCTAAAAATACGTGAATTAGTAATTTCAAACGGACTTCTTTTCCACTATCAAAACACGTGTCGTAAAAACGTGAATAATACGTGTATTATACGTATCCGTGCTTACTGTGATCATGCTGGGAAAATTACCGCATCAAAAATTTACAATTTAATGCATTCTAACCAAAAAAAACAAATATCTTTGATTAAAAAATTTATAAATCTCATAAGTAATGGGTTTTAAACAAAGCTACTAGATATGGGAATATCCATGAGAAAAAAGCACTAAGTATTTATACCAATGTTGTTAGTGTTCATCCTAAAAATTGGAAGATCTCAGATTGCGGTTTACTTTTGTCTACATAGTATTTATATATGGAAGCATCACCTTATGCAATTGTTTAATGCACATGCTCTGGTGATGGGTTAATTGAAATAAAATGCTCATTTAAACATAAAGATGATTTTATTTTTGAAGCCATTGAAAATGACAAGAACTTTTATTTACAAAAGACTGATAGTATTACAAAGTTATCAACAAAGCATCCTTATTACTATCAAATACAAACAGAGATAAACTTATTTTAAAAAAAGTATTGCGATTTTTTTATTTACACAGAAAAAGACTACCCCATAGAGCGCATTTTCCCTGATGAAAAGTTATGGCAAACAATTATTAAAAGTGTTAAACGAAGTTTAAATATCTAATACTCCCAGAACTAGTGGCCAAGTTTTTCACAAATAAAATAGACAAAGATATTGTTCCTTTAAGTACAAGCATAGAAATTTGTTATTGCAATAGAAAAGAAGATGATGAACTGTTTCCATGTAATAACATTGATTGTTTAAAAAAACTATTTCATTTAAAATGTTTAAAGTTAAAAAAAAAAACCTATGAAGAATTGGATATGTCCGGATTGTAATCAACTTTCTATTAAAAAATTAAATATGACTTTATATAGAATGAACTATTAGATCTCAAACTTTATTTGCAGGATATTTCATAACAACAATAATATTTCTTCAACATCACAAAAAGCAAAAATTACATATTTTATAAAATGGTATAATTGATATCAATCTTTTCTTTAGCCTTGTCCTTTTACTAGTAAAAAAAAAAAAAAAAAGTTTATGATGAATATCCACAAAACTAAATAAAATGTCTTATGCTAGTTTTAGTCAACTGGAATAATTGAATCACACATACAGTACTCATACGACAGTTGCAATTTTATCAATTGCTGAATAACCACTATGGTCTTTTCTGATCACATAATCCAATGGCAAAATGTCTTTTAATATGATATACTTATTTCTAAGATTTCCAAATACAAGTTCTACATGAATTTGAATTAATGCAATATGATGCGTTTGTTCAACATCAACCAAGTGATGTTTTCATATTCCTTTGGTAAAAGCTGGTATTTTCACTAATGCACAATAATCAGCAGCAGATTCCTCAATATTAAAACCTCTATCGATCATAAAAATATCACCTGATAACATGTTAATAAGTATATTACAATTTTTAGTTAGATGTTTACCACTAATTCTACCACCCCATGCTTTTGAAATAAAACTATTAGCACCTTGTAGAGTTACCCCAATCAAAAACTTCACTGTGTTGCGATGGTTGTAACTTGAAAACGTCTGTGCTCTTGCTAAAAGGTTTCTAGGTCTATGTGTGAAAACTTCAAAACAATCAATTATTACAACTAGGGGTGTACCGGAATGGGTTTTTTCAATTCCGGCCGAAACCGGATTTGCCGGAATTATAAATATAATTCAGGCCGGAACGAGAGCTATATTTATGTTATTTTTTGCATCCAAGATAAAAGTGGAAGCATGGTCAACTTAGCTATATAATATATATAGTAAAACAGGGTAGAATGAAATAGAGGGTAGAATGAAATAGTTATGACTGCTTATTCTTTTGTTCTTAAATAGTTATTGAATAAACTTTTTGCAAATATTTTTTGATCATGTTGTAGAGGATTTTTTTCTGAATAAGATAATATCAAACTTTAATTAAAAAAAAAAAAAATATTTTGATAATTTGTTAAGTTTTCGAATACGTGATGATATATTTTTTCTTTTTTTGAAAAATGGACATAAAACTTTCGGAAATTAAATTTGATATTAATCGACTTAATAAGAATACTGGTAGAACTTTATACGCTAGTCAAGAATCTTTTTTTCAAAATTAAATTTGCTATTCAGGGCCTCTTTATACGGAAAGCGGGCTGGCTCGGCAAACGAGCCAGCCCGTTTGCCGAGATATCGACGTCATCAATATTTTAACTTAATATTTTTTTGCGTTTATATGAATAAACGAGCTAGCGGGCTGGCTAATTTCTTATATAAATTTGTACGCATGCGTACAAGTTCTTACATTTTTTGAATTTAAAAGCTTCCGCGTAAAATAATAAATTTAATAATAAAACTGGCAACTTCCCTGTACTTAAAATTTTAGTTGTTTTGCTTTTATAATTTACAATTAATTTTCGATTTTATTATTTGCAGTTTTATTTATACTGCTGACAACTCTCACTTCAAATGGGATCATAATATGGTAGAGAACCTTATAAATTGTACTATCAGCTATAAAGCAAGAATGCTTTATAAAAACCTTGACTTTGATGCCGATAAAGTTGGTTTATATAGAGAAGTTCGCTTATCTATGGCAGAGATCTATAATAAAGATGAAGAGCTGTATTTTGGGCCTGTTGCCATCGATACTTTAAATGAAAAGGACTCAATAGAAGTAATAAAACGAGGAACTAAAAGAGTTCAAGAAAAATTGAAGGAAATCCGACAAAAGTTTTCGAAAGCAGTTGTGAGTGGAAGTCGAAGTGGAAGTGGTAAAATTATATTTGAGTTTTACGACAAGTTCATCTCCTTGTGGGGTGGTTCAGCCAATATTGAGCTACTTATATTTGGTGTTAAAGGGGATGATTTTGTTGAAACCGAAGAAACTCATTTTTCAATTGATCAAGACTTATCAGAAGAGGTAGAGTTAGTCAACAACAGTGATACTGCAGATAGCGTTAATAACCCTAAAAAAAGAAAAAGCTGTATACCACAACTCATTGACAACAAAAGAAAGCACTTGGAACGAAATTTAAGCGCCGCCCAACGCGACCAACTATTGCTTAAAGAAGCTAGAGACGATACTCAATTTAGAAAAGAAATGGCAGAAGCAATGCGAGAATCGACAAAGTGCTTTACAGAAAGTATTAACACTGTAAGTAAATCAATGACTGATCTGGGAAATGGCATAAGTCGTTCTATTGAGCTTTTGGCACAATCTATGATAACACAAACTCAACAGCAATCATCAAACCAAAACCAGTTCTATCAACATTCACCTAACGTATATTCACAAATGCAACTTAGTCCTTTAGTATTACCAACAAATATTTGTCTAGATAAAAACACTTTCAAAAATATTGAGAAAAAATAAAGACAAATAATTTTATAAAGAGTCTTTATAAATACAATTTTCATGTTTATTATTATTACTATCATTATATATTAAGGTGGGTCGAAATGTAAAAAATATTAAGTTGGAGATCCTGTACATGTCTAAAAAGTTGCTTTTTGATGTACTCGTTTGAAAAAACCTCACTTTTTATTTTATGGACAGTGTCTACAGGTCCCAACTCTGACTAGAAAGACTACATAAATACCCAATGTTAGTGTAATGTATTGCAATGTATTACAAATTAAAAATAATGTAAACTGTAACGAATCAATGTTAAACAGCAACAATACAAAGTTGTTTAACCTTACTGTTAATAAAATCTTTCTTGCTGTCTATTTTTGGTATCTCTAATCTGGATTTCTTACTCTGTAACACCATGCCATGACGGGACTTTCTCCCATAAACTTTACAGCTCGCAGCGCTAACGTCTTTAATTGTTCTCTCTACTGCCTGTGAATGACATGGAACATCGGGCAGTAGTATTGGATGTGTGTAAGTTGATCATTTGAAAGGTGTGATAGCATAGGAGATGTAACATTTCTCTGGTCCCAGTCAATCATGTTAATGAACGATGTCGCAGCCAAATTTAACGTTATATCCTTCTTATCAAAGACGCGAACCGGTATGTTACTATTAGTCTGCTTCTCTCTTGCTCTTATTATTTGTTTTACTGAAAAACGACGGACTTCCATATCACTATCACTAACTGCAGCTAACAGAATGTTTTCAGCATGTGCAAAGTAGCAGTTATTTTCGAGAACAGGACGAACCACAGCCTGATCTAATGCATCAAGTTCCTGAAACAACTGAACTAAGTAAAAGAAGTTGTTAGCACCATTTTGGCAAGAAGAATTTGATTTGATTTTGAACCAAGAGGGTCCGTAAAAGTTCAAAATGAAATGCGTTACTCTTCTGAGAGGTTCAGATGCCACCTCTCTAGACATGTAGAAACGCAAAATCCTGTTGGCTTTCGTCAACCACCGAGCATGACTTATATTTCCAGGTAAATTCTTCTCGAGGAAATCAATATCTGTAGAAGCCTGACGTCCACGCTGTACTGCTAGACATGCTTTCAAAAAGTACAGTTGGTCTGTGCTAAGATCCTTCTTGACAGCTTCATCACAATCAGTCACCTTACCAGTAATGGGCAAATAATTAACGACAGGCAATTCATACGGATCATATTGTAGAGCGGAGCTAATTGTACCTGTCGATGTGGAAGGTCCTGTAGTTCGAGCAAAATCCACGCCTGCCAAAAACCTTCTAAATGGCAGCTCGTTACAGTGTAGAAGGGATACCAACCACTGTAATGGTCTACCTAAGTTCTCCTCCAATTTTCTTATGATTCCGTTGCTTTTACCTGTATTATTATTTGTGCCATCACACACAACACCTTGAATGCTTTCTACGGAGTTTGTCTCTATAATAACTGACATTAACTCCTTTGTTATATCAGCAGCTTTACTACTTTCAGGAACTACATGATCGATGTATATGTTTCCTGGATACGAGACAATACTATAGTGTTCTTCTTTTTTACTTCTTCTACAACCAAAACTCTCAACTAATGTAACGTCTTGTTTTCCATCAAAGCCTATACAGCACAATTCCTTATTGCTCTGCATGTTATTCAAACAGAGTATCTCTCCATAAATTCCTTTGTCGACGTAGCTTTGAAGGATCAAGAATTGTTGGTGAAGACAACATACTGAGGTCTTTTAAAACAGCATTAACAATAAGACATGTATCTCTGTTGCTAATTTTGCATCGATCAACTGCTTTACATAATTCCTTGTACTTGTTTCTGTTCTGCACTGATACTGTCTCTTCCTCTGATGTATAATTACTTTCAGATGTGTTACGCTCATCCTCATCAATATCTTCCTCAGTTTCATATTCAACCTCTTTTGACTGTGCTTCATCACACACTAATTTCATAAACTTGCGTTTTTGTCTCTTTTCCAGTGTTGCTGTCGTTTCTTTGTCTACTCCACCAATTATCATATTTCTAACAGTTTTCTGCTCAACCCAGAAATCCCACTCTATCAATGGAATTTTATTTGGCAGTGGGCACGTGCATAAGTTCCTATCTCTAATGCCCGAATCAAAGCATTTGCAGGTACAAATGTCAAATAACTGCTGAAAAGAATTCAACTTCTCAGTGAACGTGTCTGATGTTCTTTTTGCATCTGAATATTTTTCAAGTGTATGTACTTTATCCATAAGTCTTCTAACCCTAATGATTGTGCTATTCACTTCTATTGTGGGAATACTTGCTTTTGAATAAATACATTTCACTCTGTCTGCTAAAATTGAATATCTTTCTTGCAAGCTAATTTCTAAAACTGTTTTCTGATTATAATAGAACGCCTTAATAACGTCTTCATATGATGGGATTTGATTTTCAGGAAGATCAACTAACTGTCCAAACAATGGATCTTTAGTTGCACTTCGTGTACACATAAATATGGATATTTAATATATTTGTCTAAAATAATAAAAAAAACTACAACAAGTTATGGTTACAATAAATAAAAGCTGTTAAAACAATTTTTCATAAGAATTTAGTCAATAAATATTCCAATATTTATACAGACTATAATATGTTTAGCCCTCTCATAAATAGGCCTACATGTTAAACGAAGTGATCTTTCTACAGTCTAAACTATAGCCTACTGTAGTATACATCTATATTAGCCTACTTGAATTTTACTATAGATCTATTATTGCAAAGAAGAAAATAAAGTTACAAAATAATATATTAGATACTTTGCTTGTTTCTAAAAAATCCAGCACATGGTTTGTTGCTAATGTTGGTGACGTCACATGTAAATAACGTTATAAAATTTATTCCATTTCTTTTTTAGCACTTGTAGTTAGGTGCTAAACCATTTGCCAACGCATTTTAGTCCATGATTTATAGTTGGTACGTATTTAGACTGTACTAAGGAAATGGTTAAAATACATCAAATAAGGTAAGGCTTTAATCAAAAGTTGGGACCCCTAAACATTTCATAAAAAATCTTTAAATATTATTTTCATACTGTACTGATGCCAAGACAACTTTTTATTCATGTACAGGAAAGATAAAAAAATTCGACCCACCCTATTATACATATATATATATATATATATATATATATATATATATATATATATATATATATATATATATATATATATATATATATATATATATATATATATATATATATATATATATATATATATATATATATATATATATATATATATATATGTTTAATTTATCAAGTCTGTTAGAGTTCTTCGTATAACTAATCCTTCAGCTTCATTTATAGAATATATTGGGTTTGGTACATTTTTGTATTCTTTTTGGTTTTTTTTAATGAGATCTGTTTGTGATTTAGCTAGGTCGTCGTCAACATAAGAATTTGTTTTTTCACATATGTTATGCAATACAAAGCAAGCATAAATAACAGTAGGAACAGCCTCTAGTTTAAGGTCAACCTTTCTTGTTAAAATACCCCATCTAGCTTTAGGACGACCAAAAGCGCACTCAATAGGATTTCGTGCTGCTCTAAGCATGTTGTTAAAAATTACCTCTTTACTATTTGAACAATGTTCATACTCTTTCATACGGAATGGTAGTAATGGATATGCTGGATCACCAATCAGATAATTAGGTATCTTCTCTGCTTTTTTTGTTGGTTTTTGAAACGTTTGAAGAAGAGTAGCATTTCTTAACTTCATATTTATTGTTGGGTTTGCAAACACTTTCGCATCATGTACACTAACTGGCCACATGCACTCAACATCCATAAAATAGCCTTTGTAATCACATACAGCTTGAACACAAAGAGAAAAATATTGCTTGTAGCAAAAAAAATCGTGTGAGTTAGTTAATGGACGACGAATAGGGATATGAGTGCCATCAATGCATCCAAAGGCTTGTGTCATTCCAAAGTTACTTTCAAATTCTGATACATTATTTCGCATTTCAGTTTGATTTCTTGGAAGAAATAGATACTTTGGCCCAAAATACTTTGATATTGCCTTACAAACTGAAATTATAACGGCAGAAGCAGTGCATACTGCAATTCCAAAAGTATTTGCAGTCATTCCCAAAGATCCAGTATCTTTTAAGTAATATAAAGTAACAGCTACTTTTTTATCTACTGATAGAGCTCTAGAGTTAGGCGAACAAGGGTCAGGAGATAAGTAAGGGCTTAACTCTGAAACCAAATTCATAAAAAGAAACCGTGAAAGCCTAAAATTTGTTTTCCATACATCAATAGGAGCTACACCAGCTATTATATTACGCCACCATAAATCAATTCTGCCAGTTTTATACCAGCAACTACGATTTTTTCTTTTAAGACGCCTCTCTCTTGCTTGTTTCATCTTTTGTAGTGATTTTGATCGTTTTTGTAAAAGAGTATTATTCAAAAAATTATCAAATTTAAATTTGTGAAGCATATATAATCAATTAGGCTTTTAAGAAGCATTATTTGTGTTATAACACCAGTTAAACACATTGTTAAAATGCAATGTGTTTTTTTGTCGCTAGCCGCCATCTATAAAGTTATTTTTCTACCGATAAAGAGGCCAGCCCTGCTAGAAAAAGCTAAGCTGACCTCGATATCATTTTTTATTTTATTGGCAAAAAATTCATATAAACACAGTTTTTAAAACTGGCTCGTTTTCCGGGCTAGCTCGGCAAACGAGCCAGCCCGCTTTCCATATAAACAGGCCCTCAGGGAAAAAAGTTATGAGATAAAAACGAAAACGGAGAAATGTGGGGTTGAATGAAATACGCTAATTGCTCACTTGTTAAATGCGGCTTTTATTAATTAAATCTCAAGTGAACAATCAATGTCTATGATTTTTTTATATAAATTTTAAATCAATTCGTGTTAAATCTTTTCTAATATAAAATATGCCTCGAAACAAGTTGCTCTCAAAGAAAAAAGAAAAACAATACACCGAAGAGCAAGTTGCGCTTGCAAAGTACAAAGCGGTGAACTTTCACCTAACAAAACTGCTCAATAATTCAGCATACCAGTAGCAACTCTTCACAGGCGTTTCCACGGCATAGGTGAAACAATTAGGAGTGGTTCAAACACGAGATTGTCGCAACAACTTGAATCAACTTTGGTTAATATCCTAATCAAATTATCCAATTGGGGCTTTGGTAGAACTTACAATGAGGTCATCACACTAGTAACCGACTATTTGCAACACCAAGGTCAATCTCATTTTTTTCCTAATGGTACACCCCAGTAGGCACGCAACGTTTTATTCACGTCTCAATCACGTGTTTTTTAGGTGACTTCGTCCAGGTAACTATATTACGTGAAAGTTAGGTGAAAGTTAGGTGCCAAAACATCGCGTCCTTTGGAACTTTTTTTATTCTCAGAAAAACCCTGTGATAAGAAATGTGAAATACTAATTTTTATTGTATTAATTGTTTTTTTATGGTATAGTTTTTGTATTCATTTTATTAGTTATAATTATTTTACTGATATGGTAATATATTTAATTTTTATTGTAGTTTTATCACAAAAAAAAAAAAAATATATTGGTCTATATATCTTATAACGCAATCGATTTAAAACAGAATTAAAAATTTCAATATATTTTAAGTTGTAATATCTAATATCCAAATTATATCAAATTATGTTAAATAAAGTAGCAAGCGTCCCTATTTGCCACACAAATAAGATTAAACTCAAATACAAGGTATACTTTTTTTCTACTTCATGATGTAATACTTTAGACTGGCGATTTTGTCCATTTTGCTTACTTAATTTAGTACAAAATAAGTTGTTGTAACAAATTTAATATCAAATTAAGTAAGCTACATGGACAAATTATAAGTTCTAGCAGAACTTATTCTTGATTCTTGAGCAATAATAATATCTGTAGAACTTCTGCATACATTATTGCTCAAGAGTCATTTAGATAAAAACCAAAAATAGATTTTCTTCCTTTATTTGGTTTTTATCAACAAGGTTAAAGAATTTATCCAAGATAAGATTCAAAAAATAAATGTGTTATGTTATTTATTATTGATATATGTATATATTATTATAAAATACTTTATCTTTTTGTAATATATGACATCTTGATCTCATGTTTTACTTGTTAAAAAAGGTTAATACTTATTTATTTCATTTTTTTTTTATTATTTAAATATTATATGATTACTATACATGTTTGAATTATATTTATGAAATTATTATATGTATTTAATGATTTTTATTGTCATTGTTATTATGTACAATATAAAACAGTTTATTAATGCGGATTTGTTCAATGTTTTCCCCACAAAAAGATGATTATGATGGTATTGTATTTGAAACTGCATTATACTTATCTTTCAATGTTGACGACCTTCCAATATGTAAAGCAAGTTTCTCTCAAGTATGGCTAATTTTCATATCTGCTTATTTATTCATATTCTATATAGCATTGCTTTTTTAAAAATTGTTTCATGGTTTAGATCAAAGAAATAGCAACACTAGAAAATCTTGTCGCCAAAACAGTTCGCGGCTCACCAGTAACATTTATGTTAAAAAGTTGTGATTTAAAATAATTATTTAATAATCATATTATAATTTAAGTTTAGCTATTATTGGAGAAAATATCGACTTATTCATTAGATAAAACTTGATGCGTGGTCTTACCCAGTTTCCTTCTTCACATTTCAAACATCTATACTTTAGGTGACCTCATCCAGGTGACAGTTTCACTTGATTGAAACGAGAAGGTTACGTTGCCAAAATATAGTATACTTTGGAACTTTTTTTATTCACAATAAAAACCTGTGATTAGAAACTTGGAGAGATATTCTTTACTTTATTTACTATTTTTTTATAATTTAATTTCAAAGATTATCTTATTCAGGATATTCCTGGAATACCGGATATTTTTCTGAAATTTATTTTTTTCCTAATATCCGAAAAGTTTTCCATACATATACAAGTTTTCCATACAAGGTAAAGTATATAATATTGTCATCTATTTGTTTTTATGTTGTTTTAGTCATCATTCATACAAAAATTAAGAAAAGTTTTTAAAAAATTGAGAAAATACTTGGCTGAATGCAAAATTAAGAGAAAAAGAAGGGAAAAATATTCTGAACTTTTTCAGAATATTTTCCGCAAACATTTTTCTGGATTTTTTCAATATAATGATTATATGAAATATGTGGTTTATATATTCATTATTGTAAATACTTTTTATTTTACTTTTCTAATAATATAATTATTTTGCATTGTAGTTTTATAATATTTAATGAAAAAAAGTATCAGGGTATAAGATATCTTATAACATTGTGATGCATTTTTGACAAAAATAAAATGTCACATATATAATATTTTAATCTAAACATATTTTATTATCTTATATCTATGTTTTATCAATTTAGGTTTAATAAATATGGTACAAAACATTGTTCAAAATCGAGTAACGTTATTGCAGATAATTCTCGTATTGCAACAGGCAAAAGATTAAACCCTAGTAGTTCCCTCTCTACGTCTTCTTTTGTGATTCACGTGATGGTTAGAAATAATTTTATGTTTTCTGTTTGCCCTATACCATATATATATATATATATATATATATATATATATATATATATATATATATATATATATATATATATATATATATATATATATATATATATATATATATATATATATATATATATATATATATATACACATATATATATACATGTATATATATATATATATAGGGCGACAAAAAAAAATCAAAGTGCTCAAATATATAAAGCAATAGAGCATATATATATATATGCTATATTGCTTATATATTAAGTTATGTATTTTTTACAAATATTTCTGTTTTTCTGCTTATTTTATGTTATAAATAAATTTTATTTTTGCAAGATACAAATTATAACCTTTAAAGCTTGTTTATGTCTTCAGTTCTGTATCATCCTGGAGGAAACGTCGGTTAGCTGTTATCCAGATGTCATTATCTACACAAGGTTCTTTTGAGATAACAAAAAATAAAAATAGTGATGATAATTTTACAGATGTTTCAAATGATGAAGAAGATAATGATTTTCTGTTTATTGAAAATGATTTGAATAATTGCAATAGTGAAATAGATGTTTCTTTAAATTCCTCAGAAAGTGTTTCTTTTGGTAATAAAGAAGATGAAAAAAGTATTTATGATGAAAGCTTATGTTTTAAACTGTGTCACTGGGCTCTTACAAATAGATGTACAAGACAATGTATTAATGGTGCACTAGAGTTATTTTTGGAGTGTAATCAAAGTGTACCTACAGATTCTAGAACATTATTAAAAACAAAAAGAAGAATTGCAAGTATCAGTATTGATGGTTATGGTAATAACATTTATTTAGGTTTAAAAACACAGAATTCAAAACAAATTTCTTATAAGTCAATCAAAGAAACTTCCCTTTATTTAACTTTCAGTATTGATGGCATACCTTTGTTCAAATCAAGCTCTACCCAACTATGGCCAATACTTACTTCAATTTCAGGAATGGAACCATTTGTTGTTGGTTTATTTTGTGGTGATAAAACTACCATGTGATGTGTATTTGCATAAATTAGTAGATGAGTTAAATGATTTG
>NW_028324304.1:5848740-5878740 GCF_058129835.1 Hydra viridissima | reverse complement strand
AAAACTAAAAGAATTGTATTTATTGCATAAATATAAATTCGTAGTTACTTTCTACAATTAAACCTTTCATTTTTGTTTCCGCAAATCTTGATGGTGCAAGTTATTTGCTTATGTTCAAACTAAAACGCGTTTCAAATTGAGAATCATCTATTTCAGAGGTTTTAAACCCTGGCTAAAGCTGTTTCTCTTTGTTTCTCAAATATTTTCATCGTGCAACAAAAAATAAGAGTTGCAAAAATTATTTATTGTTTCAACAAAAATTGTTACACATACAGGAGAATAAAATATGAAAGTGGTGTTTCAACGTCAATAACTGAAGATATCTTAAATCACGGAAGCTTATTTGAGGTTGCTTTGTGCTGATTAAGGACGATGCAATAAGTTCACCTCACAAATTCGATTGAAAATCGTAAAAAATCATCTACACAAGCGACGCGTTATGGCTGATTTCAAGAAGCATAAAGCCAGGCTAAACCGGAAATTTAATTTCGCTAAAATGTTTTCTGCACAAGCAAAATCAAACGCATATTTAAAAAACGAATTCAAGAAACTTGATGGCAGATGTGTAACCGAAGAACATGCAATTACAGGTAAGCAATTACAGATTTAGTATAGTAAGGTTACTAAAAGTCACATAAAAAGCAAATAAAGGAAAAATGAAAAAATGAAAAATAAATAAAAATAAACGAAAAACAAATAAAAAATAAACGAAAAATAAATAAAAAACAAACGAAAAATCTATAAAAAATAAACGAAAAATAAATAAAAAACAAACGAAAAATAAATAAAAATAAACGAAAATTAATAAAAAAATAAACGAAAAATAAAGTCACCGAAAAAACTAAAATTATTGTTTAAAGTTGGTGACAAATGTGATTATTTTGATAATCATAATAAGCAAGTAAAACCTTCAAAAGAAGAAAAACGATTTATTAAGATATTGTTTATATATCATTAAGATAGGTTAGAATTATTTTGTTCTATCTCCCATTTTAAACATTGGGAGAAAGAATAAAAACATACGGCAAAAAACCAAAATAGTTTGTATAATTTATTGAGTTACTTAGTGACAACTAAGTATTGGATTTGTTAGTATGCGAAAAAAGTCTCTCGGTGTCAATCAATATAAAGAGCTCAATATAAAGAGCTCAATATAAAGAGCTCAATATAAAGAGCTCAATATAAAGAGCTCATAAAAGGAGCATATTGATGAGCTCGCAGTAGTGTGCTTGTCCAGTTCATCACTATTTCAAAATTATGAGATTAGAATTTAATCGCCGTGAGATAAAAGTAATAGAAGAGCTATTTAATTAAATAATTAGCAAAGTCTGTAATTAACGACACAAGAAGAAATGTAACTAGCAACAATTTCTTTAATATACAAAACCCACAGAGTTCATGTGTTAATCCACTACCACTAACTATTTCTTTATACCCTATCCTTATAGCATGTCCATAAGCACATTCAAAAGAGCTTACAAATGTGCTCATAACTAAATCCACGTAAACTTTGAAACCATACCTCTACGTTTGCGAAGATATTAAAATTAGTACTGGCAGCAAACTAAGAGATAAAAAAGTAGCAAAAAGACATAAAATGATTTAAAAGCAACCCATATTACCGTCATAGTCTTTGACCCTTTTTTTTCTCTTTCCATATATTTTGTCAAATTATTAAGCATAATTAGTTTTTGCTGGTTGGTGACATTTATTACATTTGATATTCGTATGATATTACATATGATATTCACACACAATAATATAGAATTAACGATACACAACTAAAAAGATACCAGTTTTTAAACTATATTTCTTTATGCAGTTCACAACGTAGATAGTAAGTTACTTTCTTTTATATTTTGTGTGCACAGGTTAATAATAGTTTTCTTTAACAGATTTTAAAGGTTTTTTCCTTTTCTCGGGTTGTTAAAAGTTTTCATTTACAAGTTATTTCCTACTTCTCTACTGTGAAATGTACTGCTGCTGTCGTCATCATTTTTTCGCTTCTTGGAAAATTTGTTGCCTTCATTTGACTCATCAGATGAGGCAGTTCTTTTTTAATCATTTTTAAGCTTAAGTAAAATTTTTGTTTCTTCTAAGCTATAACCCTTAGAAATCTACTTTTGAATTCCGTGCAAATATAATTAAGCTCTCTATATTTTAGATATGAGCTTAATGCAAAAATGTTTCTTTTAATAATTTCTAAGGCTTGTAATGTTTCTTAAAATTCTTCAGAAGATTACACTATCATTTTTGTTTCATCAACTAACTCATCAGCTAAGAACGAACTTGAATCTGTAATTCTCTCTGATGTGTCAAATCCGTGTGTAGAATAAAGAATTTTAAAATTACCAGGAACATATCTTTCACCATATAATAACGCTAAGACGCCAAAGTAATTTTCCCAAAACTGGTTTGAGTCTTCCCTAGGTGCAAATATGTTTTCGGCTAATGCTTTTAGCCAAGTTTATAAAAGGAAATTGTTGAAGATTTTTGAAAACTTCTTTTAACCCTTACATATTTCTTTTTTTAAATAAATTGTAAAAAAGATTTTTAAAATAATTTTTTTATCTCTATTGAATCTAGTTTCACTGAACCCTCCAAATTTTTTAATTTCCGAAAAAACCCAACTTGTATTTATTGTCTGATTTGTTTTGCTTAGAGTTTCGATTGAATCGAACCTAATGTGAGGAGGGAGAAATAAGTTAAAAGAAAGATGGAAAAAGACGTACAGAAGATGACTCGTCCACTCTTCATATAAATAAATGATAAAGCAAAAATAATTAAACATAGGAGTAAACCTCAATGAATGGGACAGTTTTTGCAAAATGCTTTTTAAACGTAGATAAAACTGTTTAATATATATATTTAAATATGTTTGATAACCACCGACTCTTGCTCAATGATATAGTAAAACAAAAAAATTAAATTTGCGTTTGGCTATTGGTAAAAAGAGAGTTTTATTGGAGCATGACATTTATCCCATTCATTAAGCATGTCTCATTGAATGGGACAAACACAAAAGAGTAATAAAAATTAACGTATTTAATTCAATCATTTTTCAAATAAGTTTATTAATTGTAAATGTAGTTAAATATATAGATACATACATAAAGACTGCACAAAAAATATTTTTAACTTTAAACATTTTAACTCTAATTAAATTTCAATCAAAGTAAAACTTTCTCATCTTAGAATATTATATTTAGTTATTTTTATTTAAGTAAAATGTTGCAGTATAAAAGTGTGTAAATAATATGGGGATAAAAGTCAGGGACTGCAGCAACCCTCTGCTGAGCTGTAAATAATACTTTATTAAATTCATTCAATAGGTAGTATTTGTCCCATTCAATATGCGCATCACTTTATCTAAAAATGATTAGCCACACCAAAAACACCATTAATTAAGCTTGAATGTTTTACTCACTGTAGTACTAGAGACTGCTATCTATTTAAGAATGGAATTTTATTTTCCATAACTTCAAAAGTTGCTGCAAAATCAGAAAAAAAAAAAACATTTTTAAAAAATACTTTTTACATTTGAAAACACAATAACATCCATTGTCATTACGGTCATAGAGCAATAGGATGGATGAGTCGGTCAGTTGAATTCTTGTTTCTATTACGCTTTGTTACTGGAATTTGAATATCCTTACATCGATGCTTCTATAAGAATCTGAGTTTGTCCCATTCATTAAGGTTCTCCCCTACATACGAAGACTTACTCAATCTGCCATATCAATAAACGACAAAGCGGAAAGAAGAAATATTAAAGAAACAACTGGGAAAAGACGTAAACGCAAAGACTCGTAAAGGATAGTAGCAAAAGAAGAAAAGTTAAAGACAACGACCGGGAAAAGACTTATACACGATGATTCATCACGTAATCTATCACCTAAGTAAATGATAAAAAAAAACAACTGACAAAAGACGTAAACACAACGGCTCATCAACCTGCCATATATATAAATAAAAAGGAAAAACAAGCAAAAACTTTAAAAGCTCAAAAAAAAAAAGTCTGACGGTTTGGAAGAGAGTTTTAAAAAGAAGGAGGAAGATGTAGTTTTAAAGAGAAGTAAATTAGAGTTTCAAGAAAGTTTTTAAAAAGAATTTTATGGAGAGAAAATTTTTGGGATTGAAAAATACTTTGACGAACAAGCAGTTTTTATAAGTGAATAAAAGAGAAAAAGGAAAAGAGATTTTGATAATCAGAAGAGGATTTTTATATTGATTAAAGAAGAATAACCAGTAGTATCACATAAAGAAGAGATATTTGTAATAAAACGAAGATATAAAAAGAGGAGCAATTGATATAAACAGTATTGAACACTGCAAGAAATGTAAGAGAATACTATTTGTATTTTATAAATATAATGAATATCAAAGTATTAACCATTACACACTGATAAACATTGGTTGAGTTTTACTATATAACAGAATATACTGAGGATGGTAAACACAACCTTAGTCCTTTAACAATTAAACCTTGCCCATTCCTAAACAATCTCCAAACCTCGCCCTTTCCTAAAAAAGTACTGCCCACACTACCCACTATGTTCCCAACCTCCATACACCTTTCTACACAACACTAAACCCAAACCTTTCCTTACCCTTTCCCTCCACACTATGAAAAACATTAAATAATTATTTTATAAAAAAACGCCGCCCTCACACAATATACACTGTAGAATCATCACACTGTTTACTCTTTAATACTTTTATAGATATTGAATATTCCTCGTTTCCAACTAACCTAAGAATGGTGTTGTCATTGCTCACAACTATTGCGTAATTTGTTTTCAGAGCACTTTATAGAAGTTCAATTATGGACTTTTAAGGTATACAAAAAAGCTCCCACAACCTTTCTAAAGTTCGGAAGTTCTTCTTAATAAAAAAGTCTTGAGTATTTACTTCGCAAAAGCTGACTCAGTCCGTATGATATAACATCAGCCATTTCTTCGGTATGTTTGCTCCAAACTGTCCCTACAACCTTATCTCATACCCTCAACGCAAGAGTGAAGTTATTTTCCCACATCAGCTCTACATTTTAGTTTATCTGCTAAACCTTTAGAAAAGAATTCACCTCATAAAGTAACTGCAGATATGCCTAAGTCAATTGCCAAACAATTCCAATTGTCGTCCCATTCTTTTCTATTGAATAATTCATTTATAATGCTTTTTCATCATACCTTATCCTACGTTACTAAAACCTTTATATACTTTTTGAGCTCTTTGAATTTAGCTTTGTCGCTACAACTCTTTTATTTTTTCTGTTATTTCTTTTTTTTTTAATGCAACTATCATATCATTATAAATCATTTTCAAATTACTCGGATTATCAAAAAACCTTTTGATATGTACTTCTATTAGTTGCTCCCCGAGAACAGCTGTTTTTTTTTCAATGAAATAAATAAAGATCTTTTAATTTTGATGATTTTTTCAAACTTTCATCGCATGAAGTATTTAAGGAAAGTTTTTCTAATGTTGCGAAATTATCATCCGAAAAAACGCTCAAGCATCTCTCCATCACTGCTGATTCTAACAGGTCACAGCCAATCGAAATCTCCCCACATAACGCTCCCCAAAATCTTCGTGCTCCTAAAACGGATCTTGATTAAGTCTTGATAGAAGTTTGCTCCTACTCAAACATAGTTCTCCAGCAAACTCAATTATGACTTGATAGCGTGGCATATAATGCTTATCTACTCCACATCTGAGTCATATAAACGAGAAAGAAGTTTTAATGCTGAAAAGTATTCTTGATAAAAAAACCAAAATTATCGTTTAATGTTGCTGATGAAGGTGATAATAAGCAAGTCATGATAAATAAGCAAAACCTTCAAAAGTAGTTAAATGCAAGGCAAGCAGAAAAACGATTTGTGAAGATATGCTAGCATGTGAAAATGTTGCGCGTGGTCATTGCAAAAACACACGTCTTCTAAATATGACATCGAAGATGAATTTTCTTGCACACAAAAATGTTAATTGTAAATTCACATTTTTGTGCGCAAGAAAATTCATACATGTAAAAAAACAGTGAAAACAATCTTTCACTGTTTTTTTACATGTATTAAGCAATGAACAATTTAAACGTAAGTTCTGTTAAAACATAACACCTGATGACTAAAAAATAAGACAAAATTTAAATCAATTTATGTATGCTATTCATAATCATGCAATTGAAATAAATTAGTATATTTATAGAGAATTTAATACTCTTTTAAAATTATATTATAGCTTTAAAATATTAACTAAAATGGCTCGGTATAAAACAAGTTTGCAAGAAGACCTAAGAAAACGCATTTGCCAATTTGGAAAATCGCATCTGGAAAAGCCAAAAATCTTCACAGTAAAACACTTTTTAGATGAAGGAGTATCGAAAACGACCATATATCGTGCTCTAGAACGTGTAGACAATAATTTAGGCTATCAACGAAAAAAAGGAAGCAATCCAAATGCGAAAAAAATGGACAAAAAGAGCATAGACCAATTGAAAAAGGCATTTGATCATCATCACGGTGTTTCACAACGTCAAGTAGCTCGAAGATTTGATTGTGACCAATCGTATATATCTAAAATTCTTAAAAACAAGACGAATATTAGATATTACAAGAGGAAAAAGATTCCACATCAAAGCGAAAGCCAACTAGCTCGAATCAAACCTTTGTGTCGGCATATATATCGCAATTTTAGGAATTTTGATTTTATCTTGGATGACGAATCATATTTCATATATGCGAATACAACATTGGCTGCCAACGATGGCTTCTTTTCTAGCGACGTGTCATCTACAACTAGTGACGTCAAATTCAAAAGAAAGAAGAAGTACGAGGAAAAGGTGCTAGTCTCTTTGATTATATCGCCCAAAGGGACTTCAAAACCAGTGTTTTTTGAAAGTGGCCAGGCAATAAACAAACAAGTATACATCGGATGTCTCCGGAAGCGGCTAATACCCTTCATTGATGAACATTATAAAAATGAAGAGTACTTGTTCTGGCCAGATTTAGCTAGCTCGCACAATGCAAATGAAGTGGTTTCTTTTCTCAATGCCAACAACATCAAATACCTGCCAAAGGTAAAAATCCACCCAATGTACCAGAAGCTCGACCGATTGAGGACTTTTGGGGTCAGTTGAAACGCTTTGTATACGAGGATAATTGGCAAGCAACAAGGATTGCTCAACTCAAACGGCGTATCGTGAATTGTCTTAACAAAATGGATCTAGAAGTGGAAAAACGTTATGCCTCAATGACTTCAGTTCGTCGAAGTCAAACTGAAGTCATTGAGGCATAACGAAGGTGGATAGAATTTTTTCAGCCTTACCGCTGCTAAAACTACAGTAAAAGAGCAGCAGAACTAAAAAAAATTCAAAAGTTACATCTCATGATTTAAGAAAGCTACAAAAATTATTTTATTAAAAACAGTTTTTATTTAGTATAAAGTAGTTTATTTTTAATTTAATGGAATTAACGCTAATAAAATTTTAATTTTTTTAAAAATGTTCTTTAAAACTTTTTAAAATGTAAAAAAAGCCCATATTTTTAAAATGGAAATGAAGCTCTTTTTTAGAGAAAAATATTTTTTGTTACAAAGCTTTATCTTGATAATTTTAATGTACTGATCTTAAAATGTAACTGATTAGCATGTCCTACTGTTTTTTTTAAGAAAAAATTGAAGCCAAATTACCCTCTCTAAATGACAGCAATCAGTTAGCGGTGATCAGATAGTGGTGACCGATGTACATTTTATGAAGCTTTACAGAAAGATGAAAGAAAATAATGTAACAGAGTTACCGTGATGTGACCTAACAATGTCCGATGCTTTAAGAAAGTCCTAATGTAAGAAATAAAAAATTTTTATGTATAAATTAAAAATTTGGGGAAAACTATTTAGTCATCTTAACTAATCTTGTTAAGATGTCTTGATATCTTATGTTGTTATCTAATCTTGATATCTTGTGAAAATAGCTAAATTATTTTTACCCCTTTTTTATATATGTACAAATTTTATCATTTATTAAATTAGGACTTTCTTAAAGCATAGGACTTTGATAGGTCACAATACTGTATTTATAAAAGAAAAACTAGACTATGAAATAAATTTTATAAAAATTAAAATAAATGAATGACTTAAAAAAAAAATCAGACAATTAAAGAAATTATTTAAATGTTCAAGATATTCCATATACTTTTTAAGTGCAATTTACGATTAAAACTAATATGCATAATTTATGTACCACTTAGTTCTTAGTTCCCAATAAAGTGTGCTAAATAGTTGATATAAACATAACTACATGGTAAGCAGCGATGGGGACTACCTAAAATTTTGATGAATTCTCTATTTTTGTACCAATATGACCGATATATATGATAGCAAAAATCTTGCGATACGGTTTTTGTTATTATTCGGTCATAGATAGAAATAGTGAGCGGAAGCTACGACGTACTAATTACTAATTCATATTTACAGAAACGGCTTACTAGTTATAGATATTTCGAAGTATAATCGAAGACCAGGTTTTTTAAAATATGTAATCCGTAAAAAGACGTTACCACGAGTTACCACCGTGTTTTTTGATTTGACCATTTTGTTTATTCCAAAAGTCACAGAAAAACTTGGTTCTTTGGGTGAATAGAAAAAAGAAGTGAACAAATATGATAGTAACTTAAGACACTTATTCATAAATCCACAACCTAATTCATTTTTGACCCTGTGTAAGTAGAAGTTATTTGCTTCAATTTTCCATTAAAGCGATACGTAAGTCTATATTCTTAACTGGCTGAACTGTTTGGGGAAGCCATTTGCGTGAAAGCATGTCAAGGAAAAATCTCTAGCTCCTCTAAAATTTTGAGTATCCAACAGCATATCATGTTTCAGTCTGCATTAAGAACTATTGATTTGTTACAGATTGAAAACCAGCTTTTAACTAAAATTATATTTAACTCGGTGTTGTAGCGTTAACAAACTATGTAAAATTTCATCACGCGATAATCAGACTTCGATGAAATTCAAAACCAGCAAACTTGAATGTTTCATAATATCAGATCCCTAAGGGGAAAATTTAGTAGCTAATTGTTACAGTGTGTCTACTTAATGAGAAAAGATTTAGCCGTGCGCTTAGTTATTTTTTAGCGTTTTGAGTATGCTAATTGGGCCTCTGCCTCTATTTAGTAAAATACTTATTTCTTTGAAAAGATTTAAAAGTTATTTTATTATCATTATTTGGATTATGAAACTAATTTTAAGGGAAAACATTAAAGCATTTTTGTGTATAAGGAAAAATAGCTTTAATTGATAATACTTTTGTTTTAATAAACAAATTGCGTTCAGTTAGAAACGTTTTTTATAAAAGGTAAGTTCAAAAGAATTTTTTTAATTTTTGAATCGAAAGTAATAATGTTTTTATAATTTATGCTTCCATAGAAATTTTTTAGCTTTTTTTATTGAAAATTATGAAAATCACGTTCAAGAATGCGAAAGCAAAAGTCTTCGAAAATTTTTTCTAACAAAGATCTAGACTATACCCCTTTTGCTCGAAATTAGGTATGAACTTTTAAAAGCAATAGAATCAAAAGTGACGCTACCTGTAGTTCATAGAATGAGAAAGTGCGATTAACTTGATGTACTCTTTATAAATGCATCACCAGAGGTACCTAGATATACTTTGATTGCATTCCAAACTAATGATCAGCTTATCCTGCCATCTTTGATACTGTGAGTTTGAGAAACATTTACGTCACATCAAATTTAACAATATATTCTGAGGCTGACTATGATATTAACTTTGAAACAAAAGTTGGGACGTATCTATCTTTTGTTTTCGATGCAAGTAAACAGATTGATAGAAGTAAGTCAATTGTTACTCATATCTATTTAAAGTGTTGATTTCCCCCAAGTGTTGCTGGTGAGTGAGCTTTTGCTGCTGTTATTAGTGATAAATTTGTAAACTGTCAATCTGATGGTGAGAAATTTACACTGGTGCATTAAGTTGGATTGATCTTGTGTGTAAAAAAACAATAATAACTTCCATAAAAAATCTGAGTAATAAAGCGTAAAGATAGAAAAGCTAAAAAAAATCTAGCAATGATAAATTGTTTCTCAGCAAATATTATAGTGTTAAATGATCTACAAAATCAAAATGAAGAAAAGAAGCAATAAACAGAAAGAAAAAATGAAGAAAAGAAGCTTTCAAGAATATTTTCAATCTAAAAAGAAGATTCTGCTTTGAAAAGTTTTGTAATTCTTATTGCTATTGATGCTAATGCAGTACAACGAACTAATCATGAAAAATACAATCCTTGATCTTTTTCAGAGCTGGAAGAGCAATAGTATGATAAAGCAGTTTTAATCACAAATTGAAGTATTTAGTAGTCTAAAATAAAATAACTAAAGATTGTTTTGTTGAAATTCGGTCCATGAAAAAAGATTCAGAAATATTATGGAAAATATTTTATAAAACTGTCACAAAAAATGCTGCAATTTATTTGCAGTTCAAAATATATTTATAAAACATTTTGTCCGTTTCTTTGTCAATAGTACAAATATATTTCACTTTAAAAACTTATTTTAAACTTTGCCACAGAAAACTTGAATAAACCAAGTCTTACAACCTTAAATAAACCAAACCTAAAATAATAGTAATACGTTAAAATCACTGATATCTCTTAAAATTTCACACAAAAAGCTTGCCTTTAAAAAGGTAATACTCAAGATTGGAAATGATGATGAAAAATATTTCCTTTGATCTATATTCAGAGCGAAATATCCAAAAAGTCATAATAAAGAACAAATTGATGCAAGTTTCCAATTCCAGAAATATAAAAAAAAAGACTGGTTATGAGTATCTTGTAAATATTGACCGCTGGTATTGAATATCCTGTATTAAATCTTTAGAAAAGTTTGAAAAACAAAATGCAGGTATATTAATTAACGTATTTGATTATGAAACAAGTGTAAAACCGCTTAGAGTAAGCAAAATGTCTGATATTGAACTGTGTGTTAATCTATTGCTTATCACAGACGTAAACAAAACGAACTATTGTATAATTACTGATATGAATAAGCTATCATCATCACAATCACCAAAAAGAAATGGTAAATTGTTTTTCTGTTTTAGATTTTTAAACCCATTCCACTCACAGGATTTATTAGATAAACATAAACAAACTCTGCATTAATATTGAACCTATTAAAGTAAAAATGACAAATCTTCGAACTATGCTCTTTTTTGAAAATTTAAAAAGATGATTGGAGTACCTTCTCTTGTAAACGTATATTTCGAATCATAAAACCTATTGATATGTGCTAAATAAATCCAGAAAAAAGCTGTACGAAACAAGTACAATCTGGCTTTTATTACATAAAGTATTTTGATGATATTATCAATTCTAGTAATGGTATCACTAACACTGTAAGAAGTGATGATAAAGATCTAGCCCAAGAGATTTTTTATATTGCTTAAACAAGATATCAACGTTGTAAATGACATCAATCAAAACGGTTTGCTAGATACAGGGAGACCTACGTTATTTGGTGATTTGAAAATAAAAAAAAATGCAGTTTATGTCTAGACCTAATTGTAGACCCTAAAACTAAAAATACCATATTTGTGAGACTACACTGGAAAATATAAAAAGGAATAGCACATGTAAATTGCTCTTTAAAAACCTCCAAATTTTCTTCCACAGGTTTTTTACAATCTATGCGGATATGACTGTCATTTGTTCATAAAGAATTTTAGTAAAAGAAAACGGTGATAACAAGTGTAGAAAAAAATGAAAAATAAATATATAAGCTTCGCCAAAAAAGTTATAATAGATAATAAAAACAAAAAACAACTTAGGCTTATTGATAGCTTTAAATTCATGCCCGCTTGCTTGGATTTTCTAGTGAAAAATCTAAGAGAAAAAGTTTTACTAACACAGCAAAACTCTATCAATCTACATTTATGAAAAGGTGTCAATGCATATGAATACAAGTCCAGTATTGAAAAATGAAAAGATAAAAAATTACCTCTTATAGAAGCGTTCTTTATTAGATTAAGTGGTGAGCACATAAGTTATAAAGACTATGAGTAAGGAAAAATTGTATGGACAGAGTTTAATACGAAACTCTAAGAGAGTATCATGACCTTTTCAATCACCTAGATACTTTACTCCAAGATGATGTTTTTGCGAATTTTAGAAATAAGTGTAACATATAGTCTTAGCCTAGCATGTTATTATACTGCTTCTGGTCTACCATGAGATGCTGCTCTTAAAATAACTGATGTTAAACTAAAACTACTCAACACCTTGACATGTTACTTAAGATTGAAATAGATATTAGAGGTGAAATATCTGTCTTATAAAATATTTGAAAAATCTAATAACTAATACATGAAAAATATGATAATCAATAAACGTTAAAGTTTATGTAACATATGTTGGTGCAAATGTTCTTCATTCTTTAAATATATGTAAACCTTTGCTTTACTTATAAATTTTATGGGTGGGAAAAGAGGAACTTAAGGTATGGAACTTACACGTTTTTATTTCAAAACTGCACTTGGAATATCTAAAAGAGCTGGATAATTTTTATCCTGATTATCCATTGGCTCCTGAGAAATTTTAAGTTAGCAAGATTGAAAAACTAGTACCCAATTTATGTGATACAACTAAATACTTTTTTCATTAAATTAATTTAAAACAGTATCTAAAAGTATGGGTATGATGGTTTAAAAAATACATAGGGTCATAAATTTTATAAAGAATGATTGGCTCATGAAATATATATTTATTTAAAGGCTGATTTAAGAGCAAAAGCTAAAAACAATTTTGAAAAAGATTTCATCAAGGTCATAAAAAGTAGTGTTTTCGGAAAATTCATGAAAATTATAGGAAGTTCAGTAGATATACGAAATTCAGTAGATATTAGATTAATGATGAAGTTAAAGTAAAGAAACTAGTTTCCAACCATGCTTTAAACTCCATAATCCAATTAATGAAAATCTAGTAACTATACATATATAAAAAAAAAAAAAAGCAAATCTAGTATTTAATAAACCAGTATAAAACTAGGTTTTTGTATTTTTAATCTGAGTAAGAAGCTATTGTATAATTTCCTTTATAACTACATTAAAGAATAAATTTGGAGAAAAAGTGGAATTAATGTACGCAGGCACTAACAGCTTGATCAATGAGATAGATGATAATGATATATTATGAGATAGAGATTGAAGATTTAATTAGTTATTGATATTTTCTCTATATATGGATGGTTAATTCTGCTTAAAGATAAAAATGGTAAAGTAGTTGTAAAAACATATTAAAAATCTACTCAATGAACAAAAGCCAAGTAGTATTGGTTTTGTAATGGTGAAGTATTTTTTAATAAAAAAATTATAAAGTCTATTTGAACTGAAGTCAACAGAAAATGTAGAAAAGTCGACTGTCGTAGAAAGATAGAATTGTACTAGAAAAGAACAAATCTGGAAACATTTCATAGCCAGTTCAACACATGTATACAAAAACGTATTGGATGACCTAGTGAAACAAGACAATAGCACTATAAACTCTTCGATAAAGACGACATCTGTTGAAGCAAGTAATAAAGCAATAAAAATACAGTGTGGAGAAATCTAATCCGATATATATTTAAATAGAAAATACTAAACCAAAAGCAAAATAGGAGTTAGTAAGAAAAAGTCAACTTTTTAAAAAGGGCTACGCTACTAGATGGACTGAAAAAATATTCATAATATCTGCATTACAAAATACAGCGCCAGTTACATATAATCAAATCAAAAATTATAGTAGTAAAGAAATACTTAGAATATTCTATAAAATTACAGAATAGAAATAATCTTTAAAAAAAGAAAAAAAGAAAATTGCTAATATAAAGGGGTTGTTGTTTATCAAAATTCCTTCAACTCCTGGATAAGTAATAAAGATCTCTTTAATATCTCAATCTCGTCAAACTCTCGTAGATAAAGTGTTAACATCAATTTTTGAAAAAGTTGATCTTTTCAAATATTAAATATTTTAAGATCGAGATTCACGAGATATTAGGGTTGAATGTTATTGTGACGCATATGCAGACTATAATAGTTTTAGGCCTCTTGCATATCATGTATTTACAACCGCACAAATATATTGTTAAGGAAAAAAATAAAAACAATGGCTTAAATGATTGAACACCGAATTTAATTACAGAAAGACTTTTCTGCCATTTTTCACAAAAAATGTCGTAATGATTGACGAAAATTTTAGTCTGCGCGCAGGATCTGAGTTTATATTGAGAATTGCCAGCCCATTCAAAAGTACTTTTCAGGACACAATTTGCAATAGCCTTATCACTTCTCTTTGTGAAGTTTTCACATAAGAGAAACCGCTCTTCAATAGATATTTTGGATCCATCACTTAAGTTTTAATATTGCCTAATGAAAATACTTTGTTCTTGATATGAGAATTTAGGAGTGGCATCAATAACAATAACTGTCTGAAAAAAGAGCCACAGAGATCAATAGATTCATTTTGTATTTGAGTTGAAAGATTATGAACTTGCAGGCATTTAAGATTTTATTGTGATTTGTGAACTTTTTTCACATGTTCAGATAAAAGTTTATTATATTTACTAAGAAGCTCAATTATCCTCAAAAGATTTCCATTTCTTGGATCACTTATGTGATTACTGGAACCAATGAGTTTTTATTGGCAATAAACCATAGTACCTAGTACATAAATTTTTTCTCTTTACTCCAGCATAACAAGTCTCTTGTGCATGCCTCAGTATTGAAAGAGTTTTGGTGATTAAATGTTAAGGAAATGCACTATTAGCTGTATCTCGTGGAATGGTACCACGAATATTAAACAAACCATTTTAAGAAATAGGTCCATTTGGGTAACATTCTTCTTGTCAATAGTTCCAATATCTAGTTCAACCAAGGAGTTCAATTCGGTTACAAACGCAGCCAAAATATCCCTTTGATTTGTTTGGTCTCTCAGTTTTACGATCCCATTCTTCCACTTAGTTGCAACACTTTCAAATGCTCTCATCAGAAGTCAATTTATCTAGCAAAGCATAAAACAAATAGAAACTCTAAATAAGTAATTAGTTAATTGTTATTTTAATGAATAGCTTGTTACTTTTATTATATACAAATAAAATGATACCACACTAAAAAAACTGATCTCCTATTTTATATAGAAAGCTGTGTTCTATAAAGATCAACTCTAATCCTTTTATAAGCAATTTACTGCTCGCTCAAATTCGAAAAAAACAAGAAATACAGGAAAAGAAAAAAAGAAGCTTTCAATTATTAAAATTGTAAAACGGTATTAAAAAAATTTTTTCCCATTAGATTAATTTTCAAGGTGATATCTAATAATAATCAAACAAAAGTTAATATTAGATTTATGAACATTAATCATGATAATAATAAACAACAAATATGTTTGAATTTGCTCCTTGTATTAAAACAAGGGATACTCATTTTCACAATAGACAACATCTAAATATTTAAATAAAAAACAAACTCTTCATAAGGTTCATGAAACATAGTACTGATACAAAAGTTAGGATTTGTAGTTTAGTATCTATGTATCATGAGTTTCATACCTGATTGCCCTGGTGCCCCCTCCACCTCCCTCTCTAATGACCTGCGTTCATGCACGAGATATTAGACTGAATTCTGTTGTTATACGGCTGAAATGTTTACCATGTTTAAATTTATGACATACATAACTTAATTATACTATTTTTTACTAAGTTTTAGCATTCGGTTTTTTGCATAGTGGTTCTGAGTTAGTTTTGTCGACTTAAGAGTTTTTATGATTAATTTTGTTATATTTTTAAAAATTTTTGACTAGATTTGACATTTGTGTTTGCTTATGGTTCTGAGCCAGCTTTCTCATGGTGAGGTGCATGCATGAAATATCTTGGTTGATATGATTGGAGTACCACGCATGCTTGCCAGCTTGCTTGCCAGCTTGCTTGCCAGCTTGCTTGCCAGCTTGCTTGCCAGCTTGTAAGAAAATGTGAATGAAAATACGTGGGCCAACTCACTCATTTCTTTATTAATAACGCCTAGTTAGGATTTTTTTAGATACCTTGTCAATTCACGAAAAACTTTCTGAGCCTCCTGCACTTTATTGGCAGTTTTTTTCGAAACATTATTTAGGATGTGATTGCGGCAGATATTGTGCTCTCAAACAAATTCAGAATGTTGGAAGCTACATTTCTGGTTTTACTTTTGAAATAACATTAGTTACTTCCACCATCTAAGTGTCATAGTTGATTTCTGGGGTTTTCTGAACCAGTTAATCAAATCTGTTCCAGAGAGAAAACTATTTGGTGGCGACTACAGCCAGGACAAACGAAACCTACGAGTTAGCGAAGAATGGACCAAGAACGAATTTACAAGAGAGAAATCAACATGATAAGAATAAACATTAAAAGCATAGAACACAACACGATTAATGGCAACAAATCAAGCATAATCTTGGCGCTAGACAAAATAACAAAGTTATTGGGAAGATTTGAAATGGCAAAAGATGACCTGGCCAGAAAAATGCTTGACGACGGCGAAAACCAGGCTTGTGGAGCCGCAAGTTTTTTTCACGGCTCGACTACGGCTCCGGCTCCAAAGAAATGTCCGGCTCCCGGCTCGGCTCCGGCTCTATTTTAAACTATTTTTCATCTTCGACCTAATAAGTTAAATTTAAATTTTGAATGAAAATTAAAAATATTTAGGCTTGTTTCCCAAGTTGCATAAAAACTACACCTATTAGTTTTTATCCAACCCTCATTTTTAAAATGTGAATCCATTACTACCACATATTTATATTGTAAAAAAATGATTTGGGGGCAAAAAATAAAATAAAATATTCTATCAACATTAATTTTTTGCTTTATTATCATTGTATTTCAAACCCAAAATTAAATTTCAAACAAGTCAAATGTATTCGTTATTTGTCCTTAGAAATACCAAATCATCAATAAGATCCGATTTCATATGGCTTCTTTGGTCTGGTGTCAGAAATTTGAGTGCTGAAAACGCCCGCTCAACACTAACTTGCGTCATTGGAAGCGCTGAGACAATTTTGCACGATGATTGTATAATCGAAGGGAAAAACTCTATTCTTTCCAGAGGTTTTTTGCACGTCAAGGTTTCTTTTTGTTTCAAAAGGTCTTGCGCTAGTTTAGGTAGACTTCGAAGTGCGCCTTTAAACCCTCGCACCTCAATCCCAATGTTCTAAATAGATCCTTGATCAGATTGCTGACTCTTTTTTTTCTTGCCTGCTCCATTCTCTTAAAAATTTTCTTTTTCGGAGACAAGTCTTTCATTTTCTCATCCGAACTCTCGGTAGAAAAAGTTTCAAAATCTTCCTCCAATCTATGAAAATCAAACTTTTGCTAATTAATCTTTTTTTGAACCAACCAGAGAGTGTCCTCAGCAACTACCCAAAATTTTTAAAAAATAATAAAATAAATTTGCTTTAAAAAACTCTAAAATAATAAATTTATTTTCAATTTCTAATCGAAGTAATCAAAAGTAAAATCTTTTAATCAAAGTTTAAAAAACGTTCTCACAAAATAAATGATGAGAAAAAATACCTGTTGTTCTTCGTTTAGAAGACATTGATAGTGTTAGTCTACAAATACCGCTGCACAGAAAAAAGGATAACTCATAAGGATTGCTTCCCTAGTTTACATAGATCTTTTTATGGCTTTAGCAAAAACAGATTTCTTAAAATCACCCTACATTAACTGTTCTTTTAACAGTTCCCAAACATAGACAAAGTGTCCTGGCGTGAGATCCTCAAACTGAAAGATTTGAGTAGCAATAGCAGGTTTTTCAAGAATACTTTGTAATTCCTTTATTTGTTTCCACTGATATGGCTGTACATAAAAAATTTATAAAATTACTTTAAAAGGTTTTGTATTTTTGCAAAATTCCATAGCAATTGGAGCACGACAAGTTTTTGCAACTTTACGAGTACGCTCAAGTATTACTTTGATTTCCGATTCTTTCATTGCATCGGTGACAGCAAGTTGAAGGGTGTGTGCACCACAACGTTGAAGATAAACAGGGTTCATATTTTTGGAGATTTCCTCAAAGTAACCATCATGCTGCTGTTCACAGAATTCAGAACCCTCAGTTTCACGACTTGCATCTTCAATAGTCTGTTTTTCTGTAATATCATCTCCGCCTTCATCATGATCTTCACTAGGTAGTGTTTCTATAATCTTATTTATCTCAATTGTCTTGCCAAAATCATTCACCATTTTAACCATGTTAGACCCATTGTCAGTACTAATTCCAAGGATTTGTTCTTTTCGGATGCCAAACTTATCAAGTACGTTTTCAAGTGCATTTTGAATATCTTCAGCTTTGTGTCTGGCATGTTTGTCGATGACTGCTAATGTTTTGATTAATATTTTGCCGCTAGAGAAAAATTGAGTATTGACTCCAAGAAAGCTTCGCCGATGTCTTGATGCTCCATCAACTTTTAGGAAAACTAGTTTTCCATTCAAATCGCTTCTTAAATCAGAACGCTTTTTTTTCAGCTAAAGTCTGAATTTCCTGACGCATATTTTCACGACTGATCTTTATGCCAAATTTTTTTGCCAAATCTCGGGTCAAAATTTCTATTCCATCTCCGATAAAAATATTAAACGAAGCTCCATTTTGAAGTACTAACATATTTAAAGCTTTTTTGAAATCTTCTTTCGATATTGTTATATTAACTTTTTTAAAAAAATTGTCAAGTATCGTTTGTTTTTTTTGTCCACCAAAAGATAGAGAATCTCCATTTCTAAACAAAGTAACTTCGGATACATTTATATTCCTTTTTTGTGCAGCTTTTTTCTTTTCTTGCTCCTGAAGAATTTTATGATGAAGTATTCCGTGGCTCTTCTTAATGTGACGTTTCATATTTGAGGTTGGTTTTTTTACTCGTTTTCCATCCATTAGCATTTTAAGTTGCGCGCCACAAATTTTTTTAATTTGATTCTTCTCAACAAGAATCTGGCAAATATATGCTTTTTCCTTTTCACTGAAGGAAAGCATTTCAATTCATCCTCGAACATACATTCGTTTACAACCGCGGTGTTTTTAGTCACTTCAGTCATGTTAAATGTACATCAACAACTTTTTAAATAAAATGCTAAAATGGAAAAATTAAACTTGAAAAATATAATCCTAATTAGGATTTATTCAGACCAACAACAAGATAAATCTGTAATTAAACTAATTGAACCTTCTAAATAAAAAGTTTTTAATTAATGTTGCTTTATTAGTTTTAAAATAAGTTACCTTAACTCACCAGAAATGAGGATTATTTAAACAATATAAAACCAATATCTGGGCACCTTATAAGCTTCCACTCTAGTTGAAATTTTACAATGACCTTTTTTTGAATCACTCTAATATATATATAAATATATTAACTAATTAATTTTTTAAAAGGGAAACTTGAGGTATTAAAAATAACATATTTTAGTGATGGCTGTGCAGCACAATATAAAAACTGCAAGAATTTAATAAATTTGTGATAGCACAGATTTATTAAATTCTTGCAGTAATAAATTTGTGATAGCACAGATTTATTAAATTCTTGCAGTTTTTATATTGTGCTGCACAGCCATCACTAAAATATGTTATTTTTAATACCTCAAGTAACCCTTTTAAAAAATTAATTAGTTTAAGCTAAAAAATATGAAGTGCAATTGTGTCATGAGTATTACATTTCAAAAGCAGTGCATAACTTCCATGACATAAATTTCCTTCGTATATATATATTCTCTGAAAAATCACCAATAACCAGAAATTCTCCATCGGATAAATTGTTTTTCTTCCGGTCTAAATATTTTGCCTGCTCTTGAGCAATAAAATCATGTCTAGTAAGTGTTTTCAAGCTCCCTTAAAATCTTTCAATAAATTCATCAGTGGATTGTATAAAGGTTTGAAGCTGGGAGCTATCTGTTGTAGTCCACTGTTTATACTCAAACTCCCTTAATTTCAAGGCATTGCAACAGCCATTCCTTTAGCATAGAACTCTTGGGCAATTTTTACACTTGCCTAAAGGACATGCTGGCAAGGAAGGATTGCATTAGATTTTAGCCAAACAATGTTTGTAGTTCTTAATAGGGGTTTCTAGATCAAACTAGAAGATTATCTAGAAACCCCTATTAAGAACTACAAACCTGATTCTGATATTTGGATAATTTTCTGAAAATCTCCATTTTCCATAACAGTTAGAAAATCTTTTTTTCCAGGTTAACAGTGTCAGAATAATTAAACAATTTTACCATATGTTCCTCATGTACAGGTGGTAATTTCCCTTTTTTTGGATTAGGGGTTGATAAAACAACTTTGGTTATTAAAACTTCTTTTACTTGAGATACAAATCGATGCGAACAATTGAATTTTCTCATCACTTTTCGATTACTCCATTGAGCAACAAATATTTTCCAAACCATGATCTTTTCACTTGTACTTTGTATTGATTTATACTTATCCTGGAGCACTTTAACAATGTCATGAGCACATACATTGGAAACCTTTTTTTTTAGTTGCTTCAAATTCATCATCCTCTGAAGTATCAATGGCGATAGCATCTGAATTAGGAGATAAAAGGTCTTACTTCCTTTTTACAAGTTTTTTAAGCTTTTCTTTTTCTCCGGAATATAACTTTTAAGAGTTTGTAACTTGCGTTTATCCAAGGGTGACTCACCCAATAACGACAAGGATTTATTAAAAATTGAAATTTCTTCTTCCTGGCACTAATAATTTTCATCTCCCTTATCACTACAAATATCTTGAGATCTAGAACTGCCTTAAGAATCTGACTCTGTATTACAATTTGCAGAACTTTCATCATCACATACCTTTCCTATTTTGGAAGGTAAGCCAGTGATCCTCTTTCGGCAAGTATCACATAATTTCGCTCCAGCCGTAAGTTTTGAGGGATACATAGCTAATTTTCGACAAGTAACTTATGGTGTTGGAAAGGATCGAAATAATAGTGTTATCTCTTCTTTAACTCTTTTACTTGCGCTTGAAATGCCATTTTAAATCTAAATTTAATTTGAAAGTTGCTAAAAACTCCTTCCTAAATTGTCCTTTGACGACTAATTCATTGGAAATAAATTGATTATTTTAATATAAATATATATAACTTTAAGCCTAATATAGTTTAATACAGACTTAGTATGTATAAATAATACTAGTAATTAAATTACAACCTAGAAAATAAAAGGAAAAAAGGAAATAGTTAATAATATATACCTAAAATAGGTTATTTACAGAAAATGACCTCAAAGTATCGCATTTGTGAGGCCGATAAATGTTAATTTTTTTAGAACCTACTCATACTTTAATATTAATCCCAAAGCTGTTTATGGGAATAACAAAAAGATTTTTTATGGGGCATCCACAATAGAAAACGCAACGTCCAAAAAGAAATGATGACCTTTGACCTTTGGCATCGACCAGGGTCAAAGGTCAAATGACCAAATGACCAATAACTTTTTTTCTATTGAACTTATCACTTTTTTGTATAGAAACAAAGTTGTTCGTTTGTGCAAGAGCTTCTGTTTGCCACCAAAATCAACTTCCTAAGTATAATAGCAAAAAAGTTATGACAAAACTTTGAAAGGTCATATCTCAGGAAATAATTGACCTAAGTCAAAAAAATTTACATGTTTTTCTTCTGTCCATATGCCCAACATGTGAGCCAATTTTTATTAAATTCCGAGTCGATGATGTCGGATGGGTGGTTCCACTTGACATGGAATGCCCCATGAATCTCAGGGTCCATATGTAGGAATACTTATGGTCTAAGGAGTACATATAAAATATGTATTGGTGTGCATATCTTATTAAATTAAATTTGAAATATACTTTGATATTAGCTGGTTATTAATTGTATAACAGTGCAAAACTGCTATAGACTTTTTTTTTTCAAGGGGTAATTGTAAATTCTTTAAGTTATGTAATTATTTAAAATATTTTTTGTGACTATAGTTAAGTCCCTGTGATTCCTCTAATTCAAGTTAACTGCCTATGCATGATAGTATGCTTGGTGTTTGGAGCCGGCTTAAAGTTGAACCATTTATTACATAAGGTTTGAATGTTTTGTATTACTAGGGCTAAGCAACTATTTTATAAAATGTTTTGGTTTATAAAATGAATGGCAGTAGTATTACATTTTAAGTAATATATTGTTTATTGTGGTTATTATAATAGGACAGTTTCTTATGAGTGCGTACATTCTTTGTGAACTTAATACGATCCAGTCTAAGTTGACCAATCTCGAACAGCGACAGGGAAGATTGGCGGCACGTGTTGCTAGTGATCCTGTTGATCAGAATCAATGCCTGCCAACTTGGCTAAAAATCCATATATTTAAGTGTAATTGTCGTTACGTTGGATTATTGGATGTCTTTCGGGACCATATTCTAAACATAATATTTTATAAAACACTATTGTTTACTTTTGATATATATATATATATATATATATATATATATATATATATATATATATATATATATATATATATATATATATATATATATATATATATATAACTATATAAAATAGTTTTATAGATATACTTGTAATAATATTAAATATGCCATCCTTTTGTTCAGCAATCAATTGTGTGAACAAGCGAGGAAAGAACGTAGTAAAGGAAGTTGGGATAACAAACCAACAGCAATCCAATGCAATTCAAATCAGCTTATCAAAAAGTGTTATTACTCCTTTCAATAGTACAATCTAATTCTAACAGTAATTGTCTCCCAGAATCAGACTTCTCTGTTGCAGCTACAATTGATTCAATTACCAACATAGAATTTGAGTACCAAATCTCTACAAATGAACAAGTGAATTTCAAACAGCCATCTGCATTATTTAAAAAAAAATTAGAACCTTGTGTACTACCAAACGTTTCAAGTGATTTAGATTTCTCACACTCAGTTAAAGAAGTTTTGAAATCAGTTGCTGATTACTTGATAAAGAAAGTTCAAATTTGTCAAAAATGTTCTTTCAAGTTTTTGGCATCAAGTGAAAGTAATTTATTTAATACTGATTCTTTTTTACAAAACTTGCTTCACGAAATGGAAACTATTTTTCTAATGCAAATGAAAGTTTTGTCAAGTAAAAGAAATATTATACACCATATTATTGAAATAATAAAAAGTGATTTTAATTTTACATATCTTTATAATGAACATGTTGATCATACCTTTCATTGAAAGAAAATCTTATTAGAAACTTTGTTTAAATAAGAAAATCTTATTTTGTAAGGTTTTGTAATCGAGATATGGCAAAAAAACGTTGGCTCGTATTATTCATGCTTAATTTCATTTTTAAGTTATTTTTCAAAAAAACATATTTCTTAAGAAAAGTTGTTTTTTTTCAGTATCGTAAGCTACTTATTTAGTATCTAAATAGGGAATTTATATTTAAACTAATAAATAGGAATGTATATTTAAACTAATAAATAGGGAATGTATATTTAAAATAATAAGGAAAAAATAAAGTTATAAAATGTGATTGAAAAAAGTTATGCAAAAGCTGTGTTAAAAATATATCTTTATATCTTTACAGAAGTATATTAAAGTATGATTAATGCAAATGTTTAAATATTCATTAAGTTGCTATTTATTAAGGTTGTTTGGTCCCGCAAGACATCCCATAATGCTTTGCGCCTAAAATTACAGTATTTTATTGGGAGTTTACGGGCATTGTTAAGAATGTCTGTCATACGCAATTTCCTATCTTTACTTTCCTGCAGCAATATTCTGAGACTGAAAAGCACCCAAAAAATATGGTAAATTTTTATCAATTTCTGATTAAGTATTTTTTCTCTCTCTTTTTTTTTTATAAGTATTTAAATAATTATAGCTTTAACTCTTCTCTTATTCCCTGTTATCACGTCTAAAGAGATAGAATTGAAAGTAACACGATTTTTTAACAACGCCAGAGATCGCTCTGGTGGCCGTCTGCGGCGCTGTAAGAAAAACTTGAAGTTTCAATTGAGGAAGAGAGTAAAGACGACGACAATGAAGGAAATGATGACGACATTGAAAACGAAATTCCTCGACAAAAAAAGCGAAAGACTTAGAAATAACTTTTATAAGTAAAGATATCATGTAATGATGATTTATATAAATATTATTATGTAAACTGTGTTTAACTATTGAATATTACTAGTTTAAAAAAACAACCACGCTTTACTAGTAAAGCGTGGTTTTTTTTGGCTGCTTTAGGTATAGCCCTTAAGGGAACGCAAAATTTGGCGCGGACACTTTCATGAGGGTACCTTAAGAGGTTGCCCTTAAGGGACCCTGAAGTTTTTTTAAGGCGGGTCAGGAACCCATTCTGTGTGTGTTTGCATCTACCACCAAAACATGATTTTAATTCTCTTACCCATTAAAATTGATTACCATGAACTAAATAAATTTATTGTTTGTAATATGCAAAACAAAGAATGCATGCTACACCGATGTACTCAATGTCCAAAAAACACATCTAAATTAGAAGAAAAACAATTTGAACTAGTAGGGGAGTTTGAGGAAGAAGATACTATCAAACTTAATCAATTGGTTACTACTGATAGATTAAATTTAGTTATACAGCTTGTAAGCATACTGGATTATGTAAATATGCTGATAGAAAAACTAGTCAAGCTAACAGCGCATTCATATATTTCTAAATGCCAATCTAAATATTTAAAAAGTCTTAAAGAAGATGGCATCAAATAGCGCAAAAATTCTAGGAGATTTTGCAGAAAACTATAGTTTTGTAGTGCAGGATGAAGTACAAGATTTCAATTGGAATAATCTTCAGTGCACACTTCATCCAGTAGTTGTGTACTATAAAGAAGATCAAGTGTTGCATTCCACGTCATATTGCATTATATCAGATATTAACAATCATGATGTAGCAATGGTTTACGAGGTACAAAAATCAATTATCGATAATCTGAAAAAACCCAACATTGTAAACATGATCTACTTTTCTGATGGCTGTTTATCACAATATAAAAACTGCAAAAATATTTTTAACTTATGTCAGCATAAATTTCAAAAGTGAAGAAAAATACTAAAATAATGTGGTAGAAATTATGGCTTCAAAAATTCTTATGACCAATAAAAGTAGCCATTTTGGTTCTGGAAAAGCAAATTCTTGCATTAGAAGTGAATTCTGACCTCAGTGATAAACAATACTAAATGATCAGAAACTTAGCCCTTGGACACATATTTATCCCCTTCTTACACAATACTTTAGTGGAATACTAAAGTATCGTGAAGTTAAATACTATCCCAAAATTATTCTTTTTCCCCTGATTTCAGTTGCTTCCATTAATTTTTATAAAGCTGTGTTTGTATAGATGGTATAACAATATCAATAATAGCAGCTGAGATAAATAATGGTAATTGTGCCAGAAATTCATTATTTAAATTTCTTATTAAGGCTTACCTCGTATGTCTTGTTATGTCTCGTTATGTCCCGTTAAAAAGATGTAAATTCCGGGAAATTGTAAAGCTCCTATTTTGTCCGGGTTATCCTCGTCTCGTCTCGGTATCGTCCCGGATTTCGATTGAAAATTTAAAATTGTCTCGATATTTATCACTAATCGGGACAAATCTTTTAGGATCGTCTAGTCTCGTTTCAAATAAAAAAATAACGAGACGCAGAGGCTTACAACGTATGTATCGACGTTTACTTGTTACTAAGGAAGTTGCTAGGGGATGATAATAAGAAAAAATGTTACCAAATTTTAAATTTCAAACGAGCATTACTTCTAAAATATTCCAATTTGTTTAAAACAACTTTGGGGAATTCTTTTTAGCGTAGTTAATTATTTTTATTCCAAAAATTAAGTAATTTAGAGATTGTGAGTTAATTTTTTGGATTTTTGCTGTTTTGACATGGAATTACCCCGAAAGTACCAAATATACTGTCAATAATGTGTCAATTCCGAAAAATTCCCTAACCTCCGAAAAATTTCGACAGAAAAAGTTCTAATCCGAAAGATTGGGAAATTTGAAATTTCGTGTTCGTTTGTCATTTTGTCATTTCGTTTCGTCGTCGTTCTCGTGTTCGTGTAAGTCATCTAAAAATTTTCCCCTGGAATTTCCCCTTTACTTTTTATTTAAACTTTTAGGTTTAAGAAACATTTGAATTTTTAAGGCACATTTACGAAGAAGGTGATGTGTGAAATAGTTATTCACAAATTTTCATTTTAGAATATTTTTATGATCTGTATGTGCATTTCTGTATTAAGATGTTTAAGATTCAGAATAATGAATATACTTTGGCAGGATCATTCTGGCATAAGCAATATCAAGACAAATTAAAAGGTTTTGCTAAGGGTTTCCCACAATATTTTTTTTTTGCATTTTTTTCTTTTAACTATTTACAAACTTTAGTAATTCTTGTGGGGCCTTTCCTCTCATTTTCATGTAATTAATTAAGTCAAATTCCGTTTCCTAAAGAAAAATTTATTTCTTTAAGTTTCGAAGAAATTCTGCAAAAAAGATACAAAGTGTTGTAAAAAATGCAAAAACTTAAACGCTTGGCTGTGTGAATTACATTTCAAAAAATGTTAGTAATGCTTTTATATATATATATATATATATATATATATATATATATATATATATATATATATATATATATATATATATATATATATATATGTATGTATATATATATATATATATATATATATATATATATATATATATATATATATATATATATATATATATATGTATATATATATATATATACACACACACACATATCATTTGGTACACAAAGCATATTTCTAAAAATCCTCCCTCCTTTTACCCACCATTTTCCTCTTCTTGGTATTTGTAAACAGAATTATGTCTAATCTCTTCTTCTCCAAGTAGACTTCCCTGATTACTTTGTTAAAGATTAAAGACTGATTATAAATTAACTATAATTATGATTAGTTTAATTACCCAATTAAGTTTACAGGATTCTCTATTTATCAATGCATAAATTTTTTAAGCAAATTTAATCATCCATATTATATGTACCTCTTCATGCATTGAGTTTCTGCTCTCTGGTAGTTTAGAATATTGAAGGTTAAGCAGATTTCTGGTCAGCTAAGAGAAATCAAGCTGGGAGGTTTGTTTTAAAAGAAGTTCAGATCACTCACTATATTAATGTTAACAACTTGATAATCAATTTTATATCCTGGAGATTGAGGTGAGCTTCTTGATCATTTGTACCTCAATCTGGATAATCTGGATCATTAAGTGCAATAATAGCCAGACATGAATTTCAGTACATGATGTATTGCAACAAATAAGACCACACAGCCTATGCAAAAAGCATGCTGAACTTCTTAAACTTTTTCATTTGCCAAAGGGCACTTAAAATTCTAGAAAAAATTTTAGTCTATAATTTATCTGAAGAAAATATTTGGAATGCTCTATTGATCTATAAGTTTTTATAGTTTGCTTTATGGTAAGTAATTTATATTAAATATTCATGAATTAATTATTAGCAATGACTAATATTTATAGGATTTCTGGAATTACCAGATTAAATAGTATTTAGTTGATGAAAGCAAATTCAAAATATGGACTAGATACCTGTGATGGGGCAAGAGAAGAAAGTTTTGCTGCTAGAAACCATTCTGTGCAGAAGATGCTAACAAACTTTCTTCTTTTTTTTCTTATTCAAAGCAGAAATGTTGTCTAATAAAAAAGATATCTTTAGGTAATGGAACACCTTTGTCTTGAACTTGCCTTAGTGCAATTCACCAGGAATGTGAAACTTGTATCTTCCACCTGAACGCACTATAAAGGTTAACTTTGCCAACTCTAGGTAATCATGCCTTGCACTACCATTCAAAGAAGTAAGTATTTTTAATTATTTGTATGTGGTGTCACTAGGTAAATAGTTTTTTAGAAGTCTATCTCTCTACTCTAATGTCCGCATGCCAGATGACATTTCACATCTAACAGTCAATCAGCCTATACCCCTAATCTTAACCAATTCAACAAAGATTTGAAGATGTCTTTTCAACAGCATGGTTTTATGTGTGCAGAAACAATTAAGGAGACCATGATGCAGTTGTTCAAATCACAGCCAGCTGATCAATTTTAAATGAAGCTAAAACATTGGCATGACTATTGTAAAGATGCCATAAGGTGTGATGAAGACTACATTAAATGGAAATAACAAACTTTCTTATGTTATTATTATGATATAAAGAATATTTGAAAACTTTTAGGAATTTTTGAACAAATATTATGAACTTTAAATTGGTTAAAAACAGCTTAAGTTCTTTATGCATCGTAACTCACACAATCTCACAATTTGACTTTAGGATCTTTTTACAATTTTTAGTATCTTTTTTTTTGTAGAGTTTCTTAGAATCCAAAAAAATGGTAATCTTCTTTAGGGCACATTGTTTACTTTTCCTAAGACATGCAAAAAAAAAAAAAAAAAATCAGAGGATTAAAATAAAAGTGAAAGCTCCACAAGGATTAAAATACTTAACAATATTCAGAAAATTTTTCAAGAATCTGAAGCTACTCTTAAAAGTTATCAAATTTTTTAAAAAAGAGAACCTTTAAAAAATATATCGTGGTACAATTTATGCTGATTTGATTCCCTCAAAATACTTTTATGAACTGAATCTGAAACATTTGTTGTTCCTAGACCATTTAACTTATGCTTGACACCATACCACCTCACATTTCACCAAATATTAGTACAAACAATATTTCTTTATGAAAAAAAGTTTATTCCTAGATTTAGTGTCTAACTTTTACTATTTCAGAGATATCGATTTTCTATCCTTATTCTTTTATTGACCTTTATATTCAGTGCAATTATTTTTTAACCGGATTGTATTACAATTACCTTTAAATTATGAAATGTTTGTCCCATAGTAATAAAAATTTGTATCCAATTGTTCATAAAGAATTCAATAACTAATTTGTATCCAATTTTTAACAAAGAATTCAAAAATGAAGACTAAAACACCATAAAATCAAAGCTTCTATATGAAAGTCCAGTTTCAACGTTTTCAAATGTCCCTTAAAAAAGAAGTATATCTTGAGATGCCTATGCATTATGATTCTGAAATTTTTTTTTCTGTAAAATTTTAATATATATAAAGAAAAAAGTTAAAAGGTTTTTTTTTTAATCTGATTTATTTGCATTAAGTGCTTTATAAAATTAGACCCTAAAAATTTAGTAAATTACAAAAAAAAACAATGAAAACTAAGATATAATAAAAAATAGTAATCTTAAATGTAATAAGAATTAACAATCTTACTCAGTTTTGTAAAAATCTAGTTCTCTGGTTTATAGTTTGTCAAGCTATCTTCAATGCTTTAGTGCTCAACCTCGCTGATGATGTGTTATCTTTCTGTGACAGTTGTTAAAATATTAATTGCTAGCAATAATTTTGTTGGTGTAACCCAACACAATTCATCTCTTGAAGGCCAATAATATAACCATGAGGGGTAACATGCATGAATCTTACTTGAAAGTCTTTTTATCATGCAGTAAATCATCAGAGATGGAACATGTTGAATTGCATTTGAGGACAAAGTTTAGTTTTCAACAAACTATGGTTTAAGTACCTACTTCTTTTAGATTTGAGAGAATCAAACACTTTTGCATTTGAGACCTTCAAGCTATAATTGCACTATTTTTTCCCAGGTATTCAACTGCTGTTTTCATCACTACAAGAAAATTCAATAATCTATAACCTCATAACATTATTCCTTTTTTCACTTTGCATAATATCTGCACCACATAGTTAGTAGCATTAAACTCTTTAAAATTGTGCAAATAAAGCAGATTTAAAATTGAGAACATTTGCAGTTTTTTGTATTATGGAGTTAGTTACATATAAAACCATAAAATAAAGTTTTAGAATAATGTTATAGGCATCTCTAGATAAACTTCTTTTTATATAATGCATCAAAAAACTTAACAAAATTTTT